>NW_024735065.1:0-25475 GCF_018991925.1 Homarus americanus
GCAACAATTGCCTTATATTCGATTAACGGCAGCAGAGGAACGAAAACAAAAAATGGCAACAATTTCCTTATATGTCATTAATGGCAGCAGTGGGGCGAAAACAAAAAATGGCAATTATTGCCTTATATGTGATTAATGGCAGAAGAGGGACGAAAACAAAAAATGCCAACAATTGCCTGAAATGTGATTAATGGCAGCAGAGGGGCGAAAACAAAAAATGGCAACAATTGCCTTATATGTGATTAATGGCAGCAGAGGGGCGAAAACAAAAAATGGCAACAATTGCCTTATATGTGATTAATGGCAGCAGAGGGACGACAATAAAAAATGGCAACAATTGCCTTATATGTGAATAATGGCAGGAGAGGGGCGTCAATAAAAAATGGCAACAATTGCCTTATATGTGATTAATGGCAGAAGAGGGACGAAAACAAAAAATGGCAACAATTGCCTTATATGTGATTAATGGCAGCAGTGGGGCGAAAACAAAAAATGGCAACAATTGCCTTATATGTGATTAATGGCAGCAGTGGGGCGGAAACAAAAAATGGCAACAATTGCCTTATATGCAATGAACGGCAGCAGAGGGACGAAAACAAAAAATGGCAACAATTGCCTTATATGTGATTAATGGCAGCAGTGGGGCGAAAACAAAAAATGGCAACAATTGCCTTATATGTGATTAATGGCAGGATAGGGGCGACAATAAAAAATGGCAACAATTGCCTTATATGTCATTAATGGCAGCAGTGGGGCGAAAACAAAAAATGGCGATTATTGCCTTATATGTGATTAATGGCAGAAGAGGGACGAAAACAAAAAATGGCAACAATTGCCTTATATGTGATTAATGGCAGAAGAGGGACGAAAACAAAAAATGGCAACAATTCCCATATATGTGATTAATGGCAGCAGAGGGGCGAAAACAAAAAATGGCAACAATTGCCTTATATGTGATTAATGGCAGGAGAGGGGCGACAATAAAAAATGGCAACAATTGCCTTATATGTCATTAATGGCAGCAGTGGGTCTAAAACAAAAAATGGCAATTATTGCCTTATATGTGAATAATGGCAGAAGAGGGACGAAAACAAAAAATGGCAACAATATCCTTATATGTGATTAATGGCAGCAGTGGGGCGAAAACAAAAAATGGCAACAATTGCCTTATATGTGAATAATGGCAGCAGTGGGACGAAAACAAAAAATGCCAATAATTGCCTTATATGTGATTAATGGCAGCAGTGGGACGAAAACAAAAAATGGCAACAATTGCCTTATATGTGATTAATGGCAGCAGTGGGGCGAAAACAAAAAATGGCAACAATTGCCTTATATGTCATTAATGACAGCAGTGGGGCGAAAACAAAAAATGGGAACAATAGCCTTATATATGAATAATGGCAGCAGTGGGGCGAAAACAAAAAATGGCAACAATTGCCTTATATGCGATTAACGGCAGCAGAGGGACGAAAACAAAAAATGGCAACAATTGCCTTATATGTGATTAATGGCAGCAGAGTGGCGAAAACAAAAAAAGGCAACAATTGCCTTATATGTGATTAATGGCAGCAGAGGGGCAAAAACAAAAAATGGCAACAATTGCCTTATATGTGATTTATGGGAGCAGTGGGGCGAAAACAAAAAATGGCAACAATTGGCTTATATGTGATTAATGGCAGCAGAGGGCGTTGATTAAAAATGGCAACAATTGCCTTTATATGTGATTAATGGCAGTGGGCGAAAACAAAAAATGGCAACAATTGCCTTATATGTGATTAATGGCAGCAGAGGGGCGAAAACAAAAAATGGCAACAATTGCCTTATATGTGATTAATGGCAGTAGCGGGGCGAAAACAAAAAATGGCAACAATTGCCTTATATGTGATTAATGGCAGGAGAGCGGCGACAATAAAAAATGGCAACAATTACCTTATATGTCATTAATGGCAGCAGTGGGGCGAAAGCAAAAAATGGCAACAATTGCCTTATATGCGATTAACGGTGGCAGAGGGACGAAAACAAAAAATGGCAACAATTGCCTTATATGTGATTAATGAAAGCAGAGGAACGAAAACAAGAAATGGCAACAATTGCCTTATATGTGATTAATGGCAGCAGAGAGGCGACAATAAAAAATGGCAACAATTGCCTTATATGTGAATAATGGCAGCAGAGGGGCGACAATAAATAATGGCAACAATTGCCTTATATGTGATTAATGGCAGCAGTGGGGCGAAAACAAAAATGTTAACAATTGCCTTATATGTGATTAATGGCAGATGAGGACGAAAAATCAAAAATGGCAACAATTGCCTTATATGTGAATAATGGCAGCAGAGGGACGAAAACAAAAAATGGCAACAATTGCCTTATATGTGATTAATGGCAGCAGTGGGACGAAAACAAAAAATGGCAACAATTGCCTTATATGTAATTAATGGCAGCAGTGGGACGAAAACAAAAAATGGCAACAATTGCCTTATATGTGATTAATGGCAGCAGTGGGGCAAAAACAAAAAATGGCAACAATTGCCTTATATGTGAATAATAGCAGCAGAGGGACGAAAACAAAAAATGGCAACAATTGCCTTATATGTCATTAATGGCAGCAGTGGGGCGAAAACAAAAAATGGCAATTATTGCCTTATATGTGATTAATGGCAGAAGAGGGACGAAAACAAAAAATGCGAACAATTGCCTTAAATGTGATTAATGGCAGCAGAGGGGCGAAAACAAAAAATGGCAACAATTGCCTTATATGTGATTAATGGCAGCAGAGGGGCGAAAACAAAAAATGGCAACAATTGCCTTATATGTGATTAATGCCAGCAGAGGGACGACAATAAAAAATGGCAACAATTGCCTTATATGTGAATAATGGCAGCAGAGGGGCGACAATAAAAAATGGCAACAATTGCCTTATATGTGAATAATGGCAGCAGAGGGGCGTCAATAAAAAATGGCAACAATTGCCTTATATGTGATTAATGGCAGCAGTGGGGCGAAAACAAAAAATGGCAACAATTGCCTTATATGTGATTAATGGCAGAAGAGGGACGAAAACAAAAAATGGCAACAATTGCCTTATATGTGATTAATGGCAGGAGTGGGGCGAAAACAAAAAATGGCAACAATTGCCTTATATGTGATTAATGGCAGCAGAGGGGCGAAAACAAAAAATGGCAACAATTGCCTTATATGTGATTGATGGCAGGAGAGGGGCGACAATAAAAAATTGCAACAATTGCCTTATATGTCATTAATGGCAGCAGTGGGGCGAAAACAAAAAATGGCAATTATTGCCTTATATGTGATTAATGGCAGAAGAGGGACGAAAACAAAAAATGGCAATTATTGCCTTATATGTGATTAATGGCAGCAGTGGGGTGAAAACAAAAAATGGCAACAATTGCCTTATATGCGATTAACGGTGGCAGAGGGGCGAAAACAAAAAATGGCAACAATTGCCTTATATGTGATTACTTACAGGAAGAAACAAAAATGGCAACAATTTCGCCTTATATGTGAAAATACAGAGAGGTGACAATAAAAAAAATGGCAACAATTGCCTTATATGAGATTAACGGCAGCAGAGGGACGAAAGCAAAAAATGGCAACAATTGCCTTATATGTGATTAATGGCAGCAGAGGGGCGACAATAAAATATGGCAACAATTGCCTTATATATGATTAATGGCAGCAGTGGGGCGAAAACAAAAAATGGCAACAATTGCCTTATATGCGATTACCGACAGTATAGGGACGAAAACGAAAAATAGCAACAATTGCCTTATATGTGATTAATGACAGCAGTGGGGCGAAAACAAAAAATGGCAACAATTGCCTTATATGTGATTAATGGCAGCAGTCAGGCGAAAACAAAAAATGGCAACAATTGCCTTTATGCGATTAATGGCAGCAGAGGGACGAAAACAAAAAATGGCAACAATTGCCTTATATGTGATTAATGGAAGCAGTGGGACGAAAACAAAAAATGGCAGCAATTGCCTTATATGTGATTAATGGCAGCAGTGGGACAAAAACAAAAAATGGCAACAATTGCCTTATATGTGAATAATGGCACCAGTGGGACGAAAACAAAAAATGCCAACAATTGCCTTATATGTGATTAATGGCAGCAGTGGGGCGAAAACAAAAAATGGCAACAATTGCCTTATATGTGAATAATGACAGCAGTGGGGCGAAAACAAAAAATGGCAACAATTGCCTTATATATGAATAATGGCAGCAGTGGGGCGAAAACAAAAAATGGCAACAATTGCCTTATATGTGAATAATGGCAGCAGTGGGGCGACAAAAAAGGCCTGGCAACACTGCCTTATATGTGAATAATGCAGGCAGAGGGCGTTCAATAAAATGGCAACAATTGCCTTATATGTGATTAATGGCAGCAGTAAGGAAAATACAAATGCAACAATTGCCTTATATGTGATTAATGGCAGCAGAGGGGCGAAAACAAAAAATGGCAACAATTGCCTTATATGTGATTAATGGCAGGAGAGGGGCGACAATAAAAAAAGGCAACAATTGCCTTATATGTCATTAATGGCAGTAGTGGGGCGAAAACAAAAAATGGCAATTATTGCCTTATATGTGATTAATGGCAGAAGAGGGACGAAAACAAAAAATGGCAACAATTGCCTTAAATGTGGTTAATGGCAACAGTGGGGTGAAAACAAAAAATGGCAACAATTGCCTTATATGCGATTAACGGTGGCAGAGGGACGAAAACAAAAAATGGCAACAATTGCCTTATATGTGATTAATGGCAGCAGTGGCGCGAAAACAAAAATTGGCAACAATTGCCTTATATGTGATTAATGGCAGCAGAAGGGCGAAAACAAAAAATGGCAACAATTGCCTTATATGTGATTAATGGCAGCAGTGGGGCAAAAACAAAAAAATGGCAACAATTGCCTTATATGTGATTAATGGCAGCAGTGGTGCGAAAATAAAAAATGGCAACAATTGCCTTATATTCGATTAACGGCAGCAGAGGGACGAAAACAAAAAATGGCAACAATTGCCTTATATGTCATTAATGGCAGCAGTGGGGCGAAAACAAAAAATGGCAATTATTGCCTTATATGTGATTAATGGCAGAAGAGGGACGAAAACAAAAAATGCCAACAATTGCCTTGAATGTGATTAATGGCAGCAGAGGGGCGAAAACAAAAAATGGCAACAATTGCCTTATATGTGATTAATGGCAGCAGAGGGGCGAAAACAGAATTGCAAATAATTGGTTTTATATGTGATTAAGGCAGAGGGACGATACAAAAATGGCAACAATTGCCTTATATGTGAATAATGGCAGCAAAGAGGGCGACAATAAAAATGGCAACAATTGCCTTATATGTGAACAACAAAAGTGAGTGGGCGTCAATAAAATGGCAAATAATTACGGTGTGGAATAATGCAGCAGGGAAGGAAACAAAAAATGGCAACAATTGCCTTATATGTGATTAATGGCAGAAGAGGGACGAAAACAAAAAAATGGCAACAATTGCCTTATATGCGATTAACGGCAGAAGAGGGACGAAAACAAAAAATGGCAACAATTGCCTTATATGTGATTAATGGCAGCAGAGTGGCGAAAACAAAAAATGGCAACAATTGCCTTATATGTGATTAATGGCAGGAGAGGGGCGACAATAAAAAATGGCAACAATTACCTTATATGTCATTAATGGCAGCAGTGGGGCGAAAACAAAAAATGGCAATTATTGCCTTATATGTAATTAATGGCAGAAGAGGGACGAAAACAAAAAATGGCAACAATTGCCTTAAATGTGGTTAATGGCAGCAGCGGGGCGAAAACAAAAAATGGCAACAATTGCCTTATATGCGATTAACGGTGGCAGAGGGACGAAAACAAAAAATGGCAACAATTGCCTTAAATGTGATTAATGGCAGCAGTGGGGCGAAAACAAAAAATGGCAACAATTGCCTTATATGTGATTAATGGCAGCAGAGGGGCGACAATAAAAAATGGCAACAATTGCCTTATATGTGAATAATGGCAGCAGAGAGGCGACAATATAAAAAAGCAACAATTGCCTTTATGTGATTAATGGCAGCAGAGTGAGCGAAACAAAAATGGCAACAATTGCCTTTATATGTCACACGGCAGAAGAGGACGAAAACAAAAAATGGCCACAATTGCCTTTATATGTGATTAATGGCAGCAGAGGGGCGAAAACAAAAAATGGCAACAATTGCCTTATATGTGATTAATGGCAGCAGAGGGGCGACAATAAATAATGGCAACAATTGCCTTATATATGATTAATGGCAGCAGTGGGGCGAAAACAAAAAATGGCAACAATTGCCTTATATGTGATTAATGGCAGATGAGGGACGAAAACAAAAAATAGCAACAATTGCCTTAAATGTGGTTAATGGCAGCAGAGAGGCGAAAACAAAAAATGGCAACAATTGCCTTATATGTGATTAATGGCAGCAGAGGGGCGACAATAAAAAATGGCAACAATTGCCTTATATGTGATTAATGGCAGCAGAGGGGCGACAATAAAAAATGGTAACAATTGCCTTATATGTGATTAATGGCAGCAGAGGGGCGAAAACAAAAAATGGCAACAATTGCCTTATATGTGATTAATGGCAGCAGAGGGACGACAATAAAAAATGGCAACAATTGCCTTATATGTGAATAATGGCAGCAGAAGGGCGAAAACAAAAAATGGCAACAATTGCCTGAGCATGTGATTAATGGCAGCAGAGGGGCGACACAATAAAATAGCAACAATTGGCTTATATGTGATTAATGGCAGAAGAGGGACGAAAACACAAAATGGCAACAATTGCCTTAAATGTGGTTAATGGCAGCAGAAGGCCGACAATAAAAAATGGCAACAATTGCCTTATATGTGAATAATGGCAGCAGAGGGGCGACAATAAAAAATGGCAACAATTGCCTTATATGTGATTAATGGCAGCAGTGGGGCGAAAACAAAAAATGGCAACAATTGCCTTATATGTGATTAATGGCAGAAGTGGGGCGAAAACAAAAAATAACAATTATTGCCTTATATGTGATTAATGGCAGAAGAGGGACGAAAACAAAAAACGGCAACAATTGCCTTAAATGTGATTAATGGCAGCAGAAGGCCGACAATAAAAAATGGCAACAATTGCCTTATATGTGAATAATGGCAGCAGAGGGGCGACAATAAAAAATGGCAACAATTGCCTTATATGTGATTAATGGCAGCAGTGGAGCGAAAACAAAAAATGGCAACAATTGCCTTATATGTGATTAATGGCAGAAGAGGAACGAAAACAAAAAATGGCAACCATTGCCTTATATGTGATTAATGGCAGCAGAGGGGCGAAAACAAAAAATGGCAACAATTGCCTTATATGTGATTAATGGCAGCAGAGTGGCGAAAACAAAAAATGGCAACAATTGCCTTATATGTGATTAATGGCAGCAGTGGGGCGAAAACAAAAAATGGCAACAATTGCCTTATATGTGATTAATGGCAGGATAGGGGCGACAATAAAAAATGGCAACAATTGCCTTATATGTCTTTAATGGCAGAAGAGGGACGAAAACAAAAAATGGCAACAATTGCCTTAAATGTGGTTAATGGCAGCAGTGGGGCGAAAACAAAAAATGGCAACAATTGCCTTATATGCGATTAACGGTGGCAGAGGGGCGAAAATAAAAAATGGCAACAATTGCCTTATATGTGATTAATGGCATCAGAGGGGCGACAATAAATAATGGCAACAATTGCTTTATATGTCATTAATGGCAGCAGTGGGGCGAAAACAAAAAATGGCAACAATTGCCTTCTATGTGAATAATGGCACTGGAGGGGCAAAAACAAATAATGGCAACAATTGCCTTATATATGATTAATGGCAGCAGCGGGGCGAAAACAAAAAATGGCAACAATTGCCTTATATGCGATTAACGGCAGCATAGGGACGAAAACAAAAAATGGCAACAATTGCCTTATTTGTGATTAATGGCAGCAGAGTGGCGAAAACAAAAAAGGCAACAATTGCCTTATATGTGATTAATGGCAGCAGAGGAGCAAAAACAAAAAATGGCAACAATTGCCTTATATGTGATTAATGGCAGCAGAGGGGCGACAATAAAAAATGGCAACAATTGCCTTATATGTCATTAATGGCAGCAGTGGGGCGAAAACAAAAAATGGCAACAATTGCCTTCTATGTGATTAATGGCAGCAGAGGGGCGAAAAAAACAAAAATGGCAACAATTGGCCTTATATATGTGATTAATGGCAGCAGAAGGGCGACAATAAAAAATGGCAACAATTGCCTTATATGTGATTAATGGCAGCAGTGGGGCGAAAACAAAAAATGGCAACAATTTCCTTATATGTGATTAATGGCAGCAGTGGGGCGAAAACAAAAAATGGCAACAATTGCCCTATATGTGATTAATGGCAGCAGAGTGGCGAAAACAAAAAAAGGCAACAATTGCCTTATATGTGATTAATGGCAGCAGAGGGGCAAAAACAAAAAATGGCAACAATTGCCTTATATGTGATTAATGGCAGCAGTGGGACGAAAACAAAAAATGGCAACAATTGCCTTATATGTGATTAATGGCAGCAGTGGGGCGAAAACAAAAAATGGCAACAATTGCCTTATATGTGAATAATGGCTGCAGTGGGACGAAAACAAAAAATGACAACAATTGCCTTATATGTGATTAATGGCAGCAGTGGGGCGAAAACAAAAAATGGCAACAATTGCCTTATATGTGATTAATGGCAGCAGTGGGGCGAAAACAAAAAATGGCAACAATTGCCTTATATGTGATTAATGGCAGCAGTGGGGCGAAAACAAAAAATGGCAACAATTGCCTTATATTCGATTAACAGCAGCAGAGGGACGAAAAAAAAATGGCAACAATTGCCTTATATGTGATTAATGGTAGCAGTGGGGCGAAAACAAAAAATGGCAACAATTGCCTTATATGTGATTAATGGCAGGAGAGGGGCGACAATAAAAAATGGCAACAATTGCCTTATATGTCATTAATGGCAGCAGTGGGGCGAAAACAAAAAATGGCAATTATTGCCTTATATGTGATTAATCGCAGAAGAGGGACGAAAACAAAAAATGGCAACAATTGCCTTAAATGTGGTTAATGGCAGCAGTGGGACGAAAACAAAAAATGGCAACAATTGCCTTATATGCGATTAACGGTGGCAGAGGGACGAAAACAAAAAATGGCAACAATTGCCTTATATGTGATTAATGGCAGCAGTGGGGCGAAAAACAAAAATGGCAACAATTGCCTTATATGTGATTAATTTGGCAGCAGAAGGGCGAAACAAAAATGGCAACAATTGCCTTTATATGTGACACACACGGCAGCAGTGGGCGAAACAAAAATGGCAAATAATTGCCTTATATGTGATTAATGGCAGAGAGGGGGGACAATAAAATGGCAACAATTGCCTTTATATGTGAATAATGGCAGAGGGCGACAAAAATGGCAACAATTGCCTTATATGTGATTAATGGCAGCAGTGGAGCGAAAACAAAAATGGCAACAATTGCCTGGTATGTGATTACGGTGCGTGGTGCGAAAACAAAATGGCAACACCAGTTTCGCATTCGATTAACGGCAGCAGGGATGAAACAAAATGGCAACAATTGCCTTATATGTCATTAATGGCAGCAGTAGGGCGAAAACAAAAAATGGCAATTATTGCCTTATATGTGATTAATGGCAGAAGACGGACGAAAACAAAAAATGGCAACAATTGCCTTAAATGTGGTTAATGGCAGGAGAGAGGCGACAATAAAAAATGGCAACAATTGCCTTATATGTGAATAATGGCAGCAGAGGGGCGACAATAATAAATGGCAACAATTGCCTTATATGTGATTAATGGCAGCAGTGGGGCGAAAACAAAAAATGGCAACAATTGCCTTATATGTGATTAATGGCAGCAGAGGGGCGACAATAAAAAATGGCAACAATTGCCTTATATATGAATAATGGCAGCAGAGGGGCGACAATAAAAATTGGCAACAATTGCCTTATATGTGATTAATGGCAGCAGTGGGGCGAAAACAAAAAATGGCAACAATTGCCTTATATGTGATTAATGGCAGAAGAGAAACGAAAAACAAAAATGGCAACAATTGCCTTATATGTGATTAATGGCAGCAGTGGGGCGAAAACAAAAAATGGCAACAATTGCCTTATATGTGATTAATGCAGCAGAGGGCGAAAAAAAATGGCAACAATTGCCTTATATGTGATTAATGGCAGCAGAGTGGCGAAAACAAAAAAAGGCAACAATTGCCGTATATGTGATTAATGGCAGCAGATGGGCAAAAACAAAAAATGGCAACAATTGCCTTATATGTGATTAATGGCAGCAGAGGGGCGACAATAAAAAAATGGCAACAATTGCCTTATATGTGATTAATGGCAGCAGAAAGGCGAAAACAAAAAATGGCAACAATTGCTTTATATGTGATTAATGGCAGCAGAGGGGCGACAATAAAAAATGACAACAATTGCCTTATATGTGAATAATGGCAGCAGAGGGGCGACAATAAAAAATGGCAACAATTGCCTTATATGTGATTAATGGCAGCAGTGGTGCGAAAACAAAAAATGGCAACAATTGCCTTATATGCGATTTACGGCAGCAGAGGGACGAAAACTAAAAATGGCAACAATTGCCTTATATGTCATTAATGGCAGCAGTAGGGCGAAAACAAAAAATGGCAACAATTGCGTTATGTGTGATTAATGGCAGTAGTGGAGCGAAAAAAGGCAACAATTGCCTTATATGTGATTAATGGCAGCAATGGGACGAAAACAAAAAATGGCAACAATTGCCTAATATGTGATAAATGGCAGCAGTGGGGCGAAAACAAAAATGGCAGCAATTGCCTTATATGTGAATAATGGCAACAGTGGGGTGAAAACAAAAAATGGCAACAATTGCCTTATATGTGATTAACGGCAGCAGAGGGACGAAAACAAAAAATGGCAACAATTGCCTTATATGTGATTAATGGCAGCAGTGGGGTAAAAACAGAAAATGTCAACAATTGCCTTATATGTGAATAATGGCAAGAGTGGGGTGAAAACAAAAAATGACAACAATTGCCTGATATGTAATTAATGGTAGGAGTGGAGCGAAAAAAAATGGCAACAATTGCCTTATATATAATTAATGGGAGCAATAGGGCGAAAACAAAAAATGGCAATAATTGCCTTATATGCGATTAATGGCAGCAGTGGGACGAAAACAAAAAATGGCAACAATTGCCTTATATGTGATTAATGGCAGCAATGAGGCGAAAACAAAAAATGGCAACAATTGCCTTATATGTGATTAATGGCAGCTGAGGGACGAAAACAAAAAATGGCAACAATTGCCATATATGTGATTAATGGCAGCAGTGGGGCGAAAACAAAAAATGGCAACAATTGCCTTATATGTGATTAAAAGCAGCAGCGGGGCGAAAATAAAAAATGGCAACAATTGCCTTATATGCTATTAATAGCAGCAGAGGGACGAAAACAAAAAATGGCAACAATTGCCTTATATGTGATTAATGGCAGCAGTGGGCAAAAAACAAAATGGGCAACAATTGCCTATATGTGATTACTGCGGCAGCAGAGTGGACGAAACAAAAATGGCAAATAATTGGTTTTATATGTGATTATTACGGCAGCAGTGGGGCGAAAACAAAATGGCAACAAATGCCTTATATGTGATTAATGGCAGCAGTGGGGCGAAAACAAAAAATGGCAACAATTGCCTTATATGTGATTACCGGCAGCAGAGGGACGAAAACAAAAAATGGCAACAATTGCCTAATATGTGATTAATGGCAGCAGAGGGACGAAAACAAAAATGGCCACAATTGCCTTATATGGGATTACCGGCAGCAGAGGGACGAAAACGAAAAATGGCAACAATTGCCTTATATGTGATTAATGGCAGCAGTGGGGCGAAAACAAAAAATGGCAACAATTGCCTTATATGTGATTAATGGCAGAAGTGGGGCGAAAACAAAAAATGGCAACAATTGCCTTATATGCCATTTCCGGCAGCAGAAGGACGAAAACAAAAAATGGCAACAATTGCCTTTTATGTAATTAATGGCAGCAGAGGGACGAAAACAAAACATGGCAACAATTGCCTTATATGTGATCAATGGCAGCAGTGGGGCGAAAACAAAAAATGGCAACAATTGCCATGTATGTGATTAATGGCAGTAGAGGAGCGAAAACAAAAAATGGCAATTGCCTTATATGTGATAAATGGCAGCAGATGGAGGAAAATAAAAAAATGGCAACAATTGCCTTACATGTGATTAATGGCAGCAAAGGGGCGACAATAAAAAATTGCAACAATTGCCTTATATGTGATAAATGGCAGTAGTGGAGGGAAAAAAATGGCAACAATTGCCTTATATGTGATTAATGGCAGCAGTGGGGCGAAAACAAAAAATGGTAACAATTGCCTTATATGTGATTAATGGCAGCAGTGGGGCGTAAACAAATAATGGCAACAATTGCTTTATATGTGATTAACGCCAGCAGAGGGACAAAAACATAAAATGGCAACAATTGCCTTATATGTGATTAACGGCAGCAGAGGGACGAAAACAAAAAAATGGCAACAATTGCCTTATATGTGATTAATGGCAGCAGTGGGGCGAAAACAAAAAATGGCAACAATTGCCTTATATGTGATTAATTACAGCAATGGAGCGAAAACAAAAAATGGCAACAATTGCCTTATATGTGATTAATTACAGCAATGGAGCGAAAACAAAAAATGGCAACAATTGCCTTATATTAGATTAACGGCAGCAGAGGGACGAAAGCAAAAAATGGCAACAATTGCCTTATATGTGATTAATGGCAGCAGTCGGGCGAAAACAAAAAATGGCAACAATTGCCTTTCTGCGATTATTGGCAACAGAGGGACGAAAACAAAAAATGGCAACAATTGCCTTATATGTGATTAATGCAGGCAGAGGGGCAAAAACAAAAAATGGGAACAATTGCCTTATATGTGATTAATGGTAGCAGTGGGGAGAAAAAAAATGGGAACAATTCCCTTATATGTCATTAATGGCAGGAGTGGGGCGAAAATAAAAAATGGCAACAATTGCCTTATATGTGATTAATGGCAGCAGTGGGGCGAAAACAAAAAATGGCAACAATTGCCTTATATGTGAATAATGGCAGCAGTGGGGCGAAAACAAAAAATGGCAACAATTGCCTTATATGCGATTAACGGCAGCAGAGGGACGAAAAGAAAAAATGGCAACAATTGCCTTATATGTGATTAATGGCAGTAGTGGGGCGAAAACAAAAAATGGCAAGAATTGCCTTATATATGATTAATGGCAGCAGAGGGGCGAAAACAAAAAATGGCAACAATTGCCTTATATCTGATTAACGGCAGCAGTGGGCGAAACAAAATGGCAACACCACTATATATGCAATTACCGGCAGTAGAGAGGCGGAAACGAAAATGGCAACAATTGCCTTACTGGCGTGATTAATAGCAGCAGTGGGCGAAAACAAAATGGCAATTGCCTTATATGTGATTATTGGCAGCAGGGGGCAAAAACAAAAAATGGCAGCAATTGTCTTATATGTGATTAATTTCAGCAGAGGGGCGACAATAAAAAATGGCAACAATTGCCTTATATGTGAATAATGGCAGCAATGGGGCGAAAAAAAAAATGGCAACAATTGCCTTATATGCGATTACCGGCAGCAGAGGGACGAAAACGAAAAATGGCAACAATTGCCTTACATGCGATTAATGGCAGCAGTGGGGCGAAAACAAAAAATGGCAACAATTGCCTTATTTGTGATTAATGGCAGCAGTGGAGCGAAAACAAAAAATGGCAACAATTGCCTTATATGCGATTAACGGCAGCAGAGGGACGAAAACAAAAAATGGCAACAATTTTCTTATATGTGATTAATGGCAGCAGAGGGGCGAAAACAAAAAATGGCAACAATTGCCTTATATGAGATTAATGGCAGCAGTGGTGCGAAAACAAAAAATGGCAACAACTGCCTTATATGTGATTAATGGCAGCAGTGGGGCGAAAACAAAAAATGGCAACAATTGCGTTATATGTGATTAATGGCAGTAGGAGCGAAACAACAATTGCCTTATATGTGATTAATGGCAGCAATGGGACGAAAACAAAAAATGGCAAACAACAATTGCTCAATACGTGATAATGCAGCAGGGGGGCGAAACAAAATGGCAGCAACTGCCTTATATGTGAACAATGGCAACAGTGGGGTGAAACAAAATGGCAACAATTGCCTTTATATGTGACAACGGCAGCAGAGGACGAAAACAAAAAATGGCAACAATTGCCTTATGTGTGATTAATGGCAGCAGTGGGGCGAAAACAAAAAATGGCAACAATTGCCTTATATGTGATTAATGGCAGCAGTGGGGCGAAAACAATAGATGGCAACAATTGCCTTATATGAGACTAACGGCAGCAGAGGGACGAAAACAAAACATGGCAACAATTGCCTTATATATAATTAATGGGAGCAATAGGGCGAAAACAAAAAATGGCAATAATTGCCTTATATGCGATTAATGGCACCAGTGGGACGAAAACAAAAAATGGCAACAATTGCCTTATATGTGATTAATGGCAGCAATGAGGCGAAAACAAAAAATGGCAACAATTGCCTTATATGTGATTAATGGCAGCTGAGGGACGAAAACAAAAAATGGCAACAATTGCCTTATATGTGATTAATGGCAGCAGTGGGGCGAAAACAAAAAATGGCAACAATTGCCTTATATGTGATTAAAAGCAGCAGTGGGGCGAAAATAAAAAATGGCAACAATTGCCTTATATGCTATTAATAGCAGCAGAGGGACGAAAACAAAAAATGGCAACAATTGCCTTATATGTGATTAATGGCAGCAGATGGAAGAAAATAAAAAAATGGCAACAATTGCTTTATATGCGATTAACGGCAGCAGAGGGACGAAAACAAAAAATGGCAACAATTACCTTATATGTGATTAATGGCAGCAGTGGGGCAAAAACAAAAATGGGCAAAACAATTGCCTTATATGTGAATAACACCGGCAGCAGAGAAAACAAAAAATGGGCAAATAACCGGCTCGCATATATGTGATTAACGGCAGTAAAACAGCACAATTGCCTTTATAGGTGATTACCGGCAGAGAGGGACGAAAACAAAAATGGCAAACACCGCCTTTATATGCAGACACGGCAGGGCGAAACAAAAATGTCAACACTGGTTTTATAGCGATTAACGGCAGAGGGACGAAAACAAAAAATGGCAACAATTGCCTTATATGTGATTAACGGCAGCAAAGGGGTGAAAACAAAAAATGGCAACAATTGCCTTATATGTGATTAATGGCTGCAGTGGGGCGAAAATACATAATGGCAACAATTGCTTTATATGCGATTAACGGCAGCAGAGGGACGAAAACAAACAATGACAACAATTGCCTTATATGTGATTAACGGCAGCAGAGGGACGAAAACAAAAAATTGCAACAATTGCCTTATATGTAATTAATGGCAGAAGAGGGGCGAAAAATATGGCAACAATTACCTTATATGTGATTAACAGCAGTAGAGGGACGAAAACAAAAAATGGCAACAATTGCCTTATATGCCATTTCCGGCAGCAGATTGACGAAAACAAAAAATGGCAACAATTGCCATATATGTGATTAATGGCAGCAGAGGGACGAAAAAATGGCCACAATTGCCTTATATGTGAATAATGGCAGCAGTGGGGCGAAAACAAAAAATGGCAACAATTGCCTTATATGCGATTACCGGCAGCAGAGGGACGAAAACTAAAAATGGCAACAATTGCCTTATATGTGATTTATGGCAGCAATGGGACGAAAACAAAAAATGGCCACAATTGCCTTATATGGGATTACCGACAGCAGAGTGACGAAAAAGAAAAATGGCAACAATTGCCTTATATGTGATTAATGGCAGCAGTGGGGCGAAAACAAAAAATGGCAACAATCACCTTATATGTGATTAATGGCAGCAGTGGGGCGAAAACAAAAAATGGCAACAATTGCCTTATATGTGATTAACGGCAGCAAAGAGCCGAAAACAAAAAATGGCAACAATTGCCTTATATGTGATTAATGGCAGCAGTGGGGCGAAAATAAATAATGGCAACAATTGCTGTATATGCGATTAACGGCAGCAGAGGGACGAAAAGAAAAAATGACAACAATTGCCTTATATGTGATAAATGGCAGCAGTGGGGCAAAAAAAATGGCAACAATTGAGTTATATGTGATTACGTCAGCAGACGAAAAATGGCAACAATTGCCTTATATATGATTATTGCCAGCAGTGGGGCGAAAACAAAAAATGGCAAGAATTGCCTTACATGTGATTAATGACAGCAGTGGGGCGAAAACAAAAAATGGCAACAATGCCTTATATGCGATTACCGGCAGCAGAGGGACGAAAACGAAAAATGGCAACAATTGCATTATATGTGATTAATGGCAGCAGTGGGACGAAAAAAAATGGCAACAATTGCCTTATATGTGATAAATGGCATCAGTGGGGCAAAAATAAAAAATGGCAACAATTGCCTTATATGCGATTAACGGTAGCAGAGGGACGAAAACAAAAAATGGCAACAATTGCCTTATATGTGATTAATGGCAGCAGTGGGGCAAAAACAAAAAATGGCAACAATTGCCATATATGTGATTAATGGCAGCAGAGAGGCGAAAACAAAAGATGGCAACAATTGCCTTATATGAGACTAACGGCAGCAGAGGGACGAAAAGAAAACATGGCAACAATTGCCTTATATGTGATTAATGGCACCAATGGGGCGAAAACAAAAAATGGCAACAATTGCCATGTATGTGATTAATGGCAGCAGAGGAGCGAAAACAAAAAATGGCAATTGCCTTATATGTGATAAATGGCAACAGATGGAGGAAAAAAAATGGCAACAATGCGTTATATGTGATTAGTGTCAGCAGAGGGACGAAAACAAAAAATGGCAACAATTGCCTTATATGTGATTAATTACAGCAATGGAGGCTGAAAACAAAAAATGGCAACAATTGCCTGAGTATGTGATTATTAATTACAACAGTGGAGCGAAAACAAAATGGCAACAATTGTCTTTATATGCGATTACCGGCAGCATAGGGACGAAAACGAAAAATAGCAACAATTGCCTTATATGTGATTAATGACAGCAGTGGGGCGAAAACAAAAAATGGCAACAATTGCCTTATATGTGATTAATGGCAGCAGTCGTGCGAAAACAAAAAATGGCAACAATTGCCTTTATGCGATTAATGGCAGCAGAGGGACGAAAACAAAAAATGGCAACAATTGCCTTATATGTGATTAATGCAGGCAGAGGGGCGAAAACAATAAATGGCAACAATTGCCTTATATGTGATTAATGCAGGCAGAGGGCAAAACAAAAATGGGAACAAATTGTCTTATATGTGATTAATGGTAGCAGTGGGGAGAAAAAATGGGAACAATTGCCTTATACGTGGGATTAATTACTACAGCAATGGGAGCGAAAATCAAAAAATGGCAACAATTGCCTTATATGTGATTAATAATTACAGCAATGGATGAAAACAAAATGGCAACAATTGCCTTATATGTGATTAATTACAGCAATGGAGCGAAAACAAAAAATGGCAACAATTGCCTTATATGTGATTAATTACAACAGTGGAACGAAAACAAAAAATGGCAACAATTACCTTATATGAGATTAATGGCAGCAGAGGGACGAAAGCAAAAAATGGCAACAATTGCCTTATATGTGATTAATGACAGCAGTAGGGCGAAAGCAAAAAATGGCAACAATTGCCTTATATGTGATTAATGGCAGCAGTCGGGCGAAAACAAAAAATGGCAACAATTGCCTTTATGCGATTATTGGCAGCAGAGGGGCGAAAACAAAAAATGGCAACAATAATTGCCTTTATATGTGATTATTGCAGGTAGAGGGGCGTGAAACAAAAATGGGAACAATTGCCTTATATGTGTGATTAATGGTAGCAGGGGGAGAAAAAATGGGAACAATTGCCTTATATGTCATTAATGGCAGGAGTGGGCGAAATTGAAAAATGGCAACAATCTTCGTCTTATATGTGATTAATGGTAGCAGTGTAAGTAAAAACAAAAATGGCAACAATTGCCTTATATGTGATTAATGGCATCAGTGGGACGAAAAGACAAAAAATGGCAACAATTGCCTTATATGCGATTAATGGCAGCATTGGGGCAAAAACAAAAAATGGCAGCAATTGCCTTATATCTGATTGACGGCAGCAGAGGGGCGAAAAAAAAATGGCAACAATTGCCTTATATGTGATTAATGGCAGCAGTGGGGCGAAAACAAAAAATGGCAACAATTGCCTTATATGCGATTAACGGCGGCAGAGGGACGAAAACTAAAAATGGCAACAATTGCCTTATATGTCATTAATGGCAGCAGTAGGGCGAAAACAAAAAATGGCAACAATTGCGTTATATGTGATTAATGGCAGCAATGGGGCGAAAACAAAAAATGGCAACAATTGCCTAATATGTGATAAATGGCAGCAGTGGGGCGAAAACAAAAAATGGCAGCAATTGCCTTATATGTGAATAATGGCAACAGTGGGGTGAAAACCAAAAATGGCAACAATTGCCTTATATGTGATTAATGGCAGCAGTGAGGCGAAAACAAAAAATGGCAACAATTGACTTATATGCGCTTAACGGCAGCAGAGGGACGAAAACAAAAAATGGCAACAATTGCCTTATATGTGAATAATGGCAACAGTGGGGTGAAAACAAAAAATGGCAACAATTGCCTTATATGTGATTAATGGTAGGAGTTGAGCGAAAAAAAATGGCAACAATTGCCTTATATATAATTAATGGCAGCAATGGGGCGAAAACAAAAAATGGCAACAATTGCCTTATATGCGATTAATGGCAGCATTGGGACGAAAACAAAAAATGGCAACAATTTCCTTATATGTGATTAATGGCAGCAGTGAGGCGAAAACAAAAAATGGCAACAATTGCCTTATATGCGCTTAACGGCAGCAGAGGGACGAAAACAAAAAATGGCAACAATTGCCTTATATGTGAATAATGGCAACAGTGGGGTGAAAACAAAAAATGGCAACAATTGCCTTATATGTGATTAATGGTAGGAGTTGAGCGAAAAAAAATGGCAACAATTGCCTTATATATAATTAATGGCAGCAATGGGGCGAAAACAAAAAATGGCAACAATTGCCTTATATGCGATTAATGGCAGCAGTGGGACGAAAACAAAAAATGGCAACAATTGCCTTATATGTGATTAATGGCAGCAGTGGGACGAAAACAAAAAATGGCAACAATTGCCTTATATGTGATTAATAGCAACAGTGGAGCGAAAAAAAAATGGCAACAATTGCCTTATATATAATTAACGGCAGCAGAAGGGCGAAAACAAAAACTGGCAACAATTGCCTTATATGTGATTAGTGGCTGCCGTGGGACGAAAACAAAAAATGGCAACAATTGCCTTATATGTGATTAATGGCAGCAGTGGGACGAAAACAAAACATGGCAACAATTGCCTTATATGCGATTAACGGCATTAGAGGGACGAAAACAAAAAATGGCAACAATTGCCTTATATGTGATTAATGGCAGCAGTGGGGCGAAAACAAATAATGGCAACAAATGCCTTTTATGTGATTAATGGCAGCAGTGGGGCCAAAACAAAAAATGGCAACAATTGCCTTTTATATGATTAACGGCAGCAGAAGGGCGAAAACAAAAACTGGCAACAATTGCCTTATATGTGATTAATGGCAGCAGTGGGGCGAAAACAAAAAATGGCAACAATTGCCTTATATGTGATTAGTGGCTGCCGTCGGACGAAAACAAAAAATGGCAACAATTGCCTTATATGTGATTAATGGCAGCAGTGGGGCGAAAACAAAAAACGGCAACAATTGCCTTATATGTGATTAATGGCAGCAGAGGGGCGACAATAAAAAATGGCAACAATTGCCTTATATGTGATTAATGGCAATGGGGCGAAACAAAAATGGGCAACAATTGCCTTATATGTGATTAATGGCAGCAGAGGGGCGACAATAAAAATGGCAACAATTGTTTATATGTGATTAATGGCAGCAATGGGGCGAAAACAAAAAATGGCAACAATTGCCTTATATGTGATTAATGGCAGCTGAGGGACGAAAACCAAAAATGGCAACAATTGCCTCATATGTGATTAATGGCAGCAGTGGGGCGAAAACAAAAAATGGCAACAATTGCCTTATATGTGATTAATGGCAGTAGGTGGGCGAAAACAAAAAATGGCAACAATTGCCTTATATGCTATTAATGGCAGCAGAGGGACGAAAACAAAAAATGGCAACAATTGCCTTATATGTGATTAACGGCAGCAGATGGACGAAAATAAAAAAAATGGCAACAATTGCCTTATATGCGATTAACGGCAGCAGAGGGACGAAAACAAAAAATGGCAACAATTACCTTATATGTGATTAACGGCAGCATAGGGGCGAAAACAATAAATGGCAACAATTGCCTTATAAGTGATAAATGGCAGCAGTGGGGCAAAAACAAAAAATGGCAACAATTGCCTTATATGTGATTAATGGCAGCAGATGGACGAAAATAAAAAAATGGCAACAATTGCGTTATATGTGATTAATGTCAGCAGAGGGACGAAAAAAATGGCAACAATTGCCTTATATGTGATTAATGGCAGCAGAGGGACGACAATTAAAAATGGCAACAAGTGCCTTATATGTGATTAATGGCAGCAGAGGGACGAAAACAAAAAATGGCAACAAATGCCTTATTTGTGATTAATAGCAGCAGTGGGGCGAAAACAAAAAATGGCAACAATTGCCTTATATGTGATTACCGGCAGCAGAGGGACGAAAACAAAAAATGGCAACAATTGCCTTATATGTGATTAATGGCAGCAGAGGGACGAAAACAAAAATGGCCACAATTGCCTTATATGGGATTACCGGCAGCAGAGGGACGAAAACGAAAAATGGCAACAATTGCCTTATATGTGATTAATGGCAGCAGTGGGGCGAAAACAAAAAATGGCAACAATTGCTTTATATGCTATTAACGGCAGTAGAGGGACGAAAACAAAAAATGACAACAATTGCCTTATATGTGATTAACGGCAGCAGAGGGACGAAAACAAAAAATGGCAACAATTGCTTTATATGCTATTAACGGCAGTAGAGGGACGAAAACAAAAAATGACAACAATTGCCTTATATGTGATTATTGGCAGCAGTGGGGCGACAATAAAAAATGGCAACAATTGCCTTATATGTGATTATTGCCAGCAGTGGGGCGAAAACAAAAAATGGCAACAATTGCCTTACATGTGATTAATGACAGCAGTGGGGCGAACAAAAAATGGCAACAATTGCCTTATATGCGATTACCGGCAGCAGTGTTACAAACAAAAAATGGCAACAATTGCCTTATATGCGATTACCGGCAGCAGAGGGACGAAAACGAAAAATGGCAACAATTGCCTTATATGTGATTAATGGCAGCAGTGGGGCGAAAACAAAAAATAGCAACAATTGCCTTATATGTGATTAACGCCAGCACAGGAACGAAAACGAAAAATGGCAACAATTGCCTTATATGTGATTAATGGCAGTAGTGGAGCGAAAACAAAAAATGGCAACAATTGCCTTATATGTGATTAATGGCAGCAGTGGGGTGAAAACAAAAAATGGCAACAATTGCCTTATATGTGATTAATGGCAGCAGAGGGGCGACAATAAAAAATGGCAACAATTGCCTTATATGTGATTAACGGCAGCAGATGGACGAAAACAAATAATGGCAACAATTGCCTTATTTGTGATTAATGGCAGCAGAGGGGCGAAAACAAAAATGGCAACAATTGCCTTATATGTGATTAATGGCAGCAGAGGGGCGACAATAAAAAATGGAAACAATTGCCTTATAAGTGATTAATGGCAGCAATGGGCCGAAAACAAAAAATGACAACAATTGCCATATATGTGATTAATGGCAGGAGTGGGGCGAAAACAAAAAAATGGCAACAATTGCCATATATGCGATTACCGGCAGTAGAGGGACGAAAACGAAAAATGGCAACAATTGCCTGACATGAAATTAATGGCAGCAGTGGGGCGAAAACAAAAAATGGCAACAATTGCCTTATATGTGATTAATTACAACAGAGGAGCGAAAACAAAAATGGCAACAATTGCCTTATATGTGATTACCGCAGCAGAGGGACGAAAACGAAAAATGGCAACAATTATTCTATATGCTTAATGGCAGCAGGGGGCGAAAATGGCAAACAATTGCCTTATATGTGATTATTGGCAGCAGAGGGGCGAAAAAAAAAATGGCAGCAATTGCCTTATATGTGATTAATGGCAGGAGTGGGGCGAAAACAAAAAAATGGCAACAATTGCCTTATATGCGATTACCGGCAGCAGAGGGACGAAAACGAAAAATGGCAACAATTGCCTTACATGCGATTAATGGCAGCAGTGGGGTGAAAACAAAAAATGGCAACAATTGCCTTATATGTGATTAATTACAGCAGTAGAGCGAAAACAAAAAATGGCAACAATTGCCTTATATGTGATTAATTACAACAGAGGAGCGAAAACAAAAAATGGCAACAATTGCCTTATATGTGAATAATGGCCGCAGTGGGGCGAAAACAAAAAATGGCAACAATTGCCTTATATGCGATTAACGGCAGCAGAGGGACGAAAACAAAAAATGGCAAGAATTGCATTAAATGTGATTAATGGCAGCAGTGGGGCGAAAACAAGAAATGGCAACAATTGCCTTATAGGCGATTAATTACAGCAGTAGAGCGAAAACAAAAAATGGCAACAATTGCCTTAAATGTGATTAATGGCATCAGTGTGGCGAAAACAAAAAACGGCAACAATTGCCTTATATGTGATTATTGGCAGGAGAGGGGCGAAAACAAAAAATGGCAGCAATTGCCTTATATGTGATTAATGGCAGCAGAGGGGCGACAATAAAAAATGGAAACAATTGCCTTATAAGTGATTAATGGCAGCAATGGGCCGAAAACAAAAAAATGACAACAATTGCCTTATTTGTGATTAATGGCAGGAGTGGGGCGAAAACAAAAAAATGGCAACAATTGCCTTATATGCGATTACCGGCAGCAGAGGGACGAAAACGAAAAATGGGAACAATTGCCTTACATGCGATTAATGGCAGCAGTGGGGCGAAAACAAAAAATGGCAACAATGGCCTTATATGAATAATGGCAGCAGTGGGACGAAAACAAAAAATGGCAACAATTGCCTTATATGTGATTAATGGCAGCAGTGGGACGAAAACAAAAAATGGCAACAATTGCCTTAAATGTGATTAATGGCAGCAGTGGGGCGAAAACAAAAAATGGCAACAATTGTCTTATATGTGATTAATGGCAGCAGTGAGGCGAAAACAAAAAATGGCAACAATTGCCTTATATGTGAATAATGGCAGCAGAGGGACGAAAACAAAAAATGGCAACAATTGCCTTATATGTGATTAATGGCAGCAGTGGGACGAAAACAAAAAATGGCAGCAATTGCCTTATATTTGATTAATGGCAGCAGTGGGGCAAAAACTAAAAATGGCAACAATTGCCTTATATGTGAATAATGGCAGCAGTGGGACGAAAACAAAATATGCCAACAATTGCCTTATATGTGATTAATGGCAGCAGTGGGGCGAAAACAAAAAATGGCAACAATTGCCTTATATATGAATAATGGCAGCAGTGGGGCGAAAACAAAAAATGGCAACAATTGCCTTATATGTGAATAATAGCGGCAATTTTGACGAAAACAAAAAATGGCAACAATTGCCTTATATGTGAATAATGGCAGCAGAGGGACGAAAACAAAAAATGGCAACAATTGCCTTATATGTGATTAATGGCAGCAGTGGGACGAAAACAAATATTGGCAGCAATTGCCTTGTATGTGATTAATGCCAGCAGTGGGACGAAAACAAAAAATGGCAACAATTGCCTTATATGTGATTAATGGCAGCAGTGGGGCGAAAACAAAAAATGCCAACAATTGCCTTATATATGAATAATGGCAGCAGTGGGGCGAAACTAAAAAATGGCAACAATTGCCTTATATGTGATTAATAGCAGCAGTGGGACGAAAACAAAAAATGGCAACAATTGCCGTTAATGGCAGCAGTGGGGCGAAAACAAAAAATGGCAACAATTCCCTTATATGCGATTAACGGCAGCAGAGGTACGAAAACAAAAAATGGCAACAATTGCCTTATATGCGATTAACGGGACGCAGAGGGACGAAAACAAAAAATGGCAACAATTGCCTTATATGTGGTTAATGGCAGCAGAAGAGCGAAAACAAAAAATGTCAACAATTGCCTTATATGTGATTAATTACAGCAGTGGAGCGAAAACAAAAATGGCAACAATTGCCTTATATGTGATTAATGGCCGCAGTGGGGCGAAAACAAAAAATGGCAACAATTGCCTTATATATATGAATAATGGCAGCTTGGTAGGGCGAAAACAAAAATGGCAACAATTGCCTTATATGAATGTGGCAGCAGTGGGACGAAAAGCAAAAATGGCAACAATTGCCTTATATGTGATTAATAAGCAGTGGGACGAAAACAAAAATGGCAACAATTGCCTTATATGTGATTAATAAGCAGCAGTGGGACGAAAAGCAAAAATGTAATTGCCTTATATGTGATTAATGGCAGCAGTGGGGCGAAACAAAAAATGGCAACAATTGCCTTATATGATTAGCGGCAGTGGAGGCGAAAACCCAAAAATAGCGTAATTGCCCTTATGTGATTAATGGCGAGCAATTGGCGCGAAAACAAAAAATGGCAACAATTGCCTTATATGTGATTAATGGCAGCGGTGGGGCGAAAACAAAAATGGCAACAATTGCCTTATATGTGAATAATGGCAGCAGTGAGGCGAAAACAAAAAATGGCAACAATTGCCTTATATGTGAATAATGGCAGCAGAAGGACGAAAACAAAAAATGGCAACAATTGCCTTATATGTGATTAATGGCAGCAGTGGGACAAAAACAAAAAATGGCAACAATTGCCTTATATGTGATTAATGGCAGCAGTGGGACGAAAACAAAAAATGGCAACAATTGCCTTATATGTGATTAATGGCAGCAGTGCGGCGAAAACAAAAAGTGGCAACAATTGCCTTATATGTGAATAATGGCTGCAGTGGGACGAAAACAAAAAATGACAACAATTGCCTTATATGTGATTAATGGCAGCACTGGGGCGAAAACAAAAAA
>NW_024735066.1:0-2282 GCF_018991925.1 Homarus americanus
GTGTCAGTGGAGAACCAGGAGTGTAAGAGGCATACCTGGGAGTGTCAGAGGTGTACCAGGGAGTATCAGAGAGCAGGGAGGCCAAAGGTGTACCAGGGAGGCCGGGCAGGAGTACTGGGAGTGTCAGGAGGTGTACCTGGGAGTGTCTGAGGTGCACCTGGGAGTGTATGAGGTGGTACCTGGGAGGCCAGGTGTACCAGGGAGTGTCAGGAGTACCTGGGAGTGACAGAGGTGTACCTGTGAGTGTCAGGAGATGTACCTGGGAGCAACAGGTGTACCTGGGAGTGCTCCAAGGTGTACCTGGGAGTGTCTGGAGGCACTCTGGGAGTGTCAGAGAACCAGGGAGCAAAGAGGTGTACCTGGGAGGCCAGTGGTGTACCAGGGAGTGTCAGAGGTGTACCTGGGAGGCCAGAGGTGTACCTTGGGAGGCCAACAGAGGTACCAGAGTGTCTAAGGTGTACCTGGGAGTGTCTGAGGTGTACCTGGGAGTGTCAGAAGAGAAATTAAGGGAGGTAAGAGGTGGCACCTGGGAGGTCAGAGGTGCACCTGGGAGTGTCTAAGGTGTACCTGGGAGTGTCTGAGTGCACCTTGGGAGTGTCAGAAGGAAAACCAGGAGGAGGTGTACCTGGGAGTGTTTGGGGTGTGCACCAGGAGTGTCAGGAGGTGTACCTGGGAGTGTCAGAGGTGTACCTGGGAGGTCAGGAGGTGTCCTGGGAGTGTCAGAGGTGTACCCTCGGGAGTGTCTGAGGTGTACCTGGGAGTGTTCGATATGTAACCCGGGAGGTTCGAGGTGTAAATGAGAGAGTCACAGGAGTACCTGGGAGGTGAGACGTGGTACCTGGGAGTGTGAGAGGTACCTGGGAGGACTGAGGTACCCCGGAGAACCAGAGGTGCACCTGGGAATGTCAGGGGTGTACCTGGGAGTGTCAGGGTGAGCCTGGGAGTGTCAGATGTAACTGGAAGTGAAGGATGTGTAACTTGTGTGTCAGAGGTGTACCTGGGAATGTCAGGAGGTGTACCTGGAGCACAGAGTACCTGGGAGGCTGGGAGAGCATCTGGCAGTGTCTGGAGGTGTACCTTGGAGTGTCTGAGGTGTACCTGGGAGTATCAGGAGAGAACCAGGAAGTGTAAGAGGTGTACTCTGGGAGCAGAGGTGTAACAGGGATTGTCAGAGGAGTACCTAGGAGTTTCAGAGGTGTACCTGAGAATATGAGAGGTTTAATGGGAGTACGGAGGTTTACCTGAGTAAGCCGGAGATGTACCTTGGGGAGGCCGGAGGCGTACCTGGGAGTGTCAGGAGGTGTACCTGAGAGCAAGTCAGATGTGTACCTGGGAGTGTCAGGAGAACCAGGGAGGCCGAGGAGTACCTGGAGCAACAGAGGTGTACCTGGGAGACCACAGGTGCACGTGGGAGTGTCAGGGGTACCTGGGGAGTGTCAGGGGTGTAACTGGAAATGACGGAGGTGTAACTGGGAGTGTCGGAGTTGTACCTGGGAGTGTCTGAGGCGGACCTGGGAGTGTCAGGAGGTACCAGGGTGTGGCCGAGGAATACCTAGGAGTGGCCAGAGGTGTACCTGAGTAACACAGGTGTACCTGGGAGTTTCCAGGGGTGTACCTGGGAGGCCAGGTGTAACTGGAAATGACGGAGGTGTAACTGGGAGTGTCAGGAGGTGTACCTGGGAATGTCACAGGTGTACCTGGGAATGTCAGAGGAGTACCTGGGAGGCAGAGGAGTACCTGGGAGTGCTTTAGGGGTGCACCTGGGAGTTATCACATGTGTACCTGGGAGTGCCGGGATGTACCTGGGAATGTCAGAGGAGTACCTGGAGAGTAGAGGAGTACCTGGGAGTGTCAGGTGCACCTGGGAGTTTCAGAAGTGTACCTGAGAGTGTCAGAGGTGTACCTGGGAGTGTCAGAGGTGTACCTGAGAGTGTCAGATGTACCTGGAGTGTCAGAGGTGAACGGAGGTCAGAGGAGTACCTGGGAGTGTGTGAGGTGTACCTGGGAGTGTCTGAGGTGTACCTGCGAGTGCTGGAGAGGTGTACCTGGGAGTAGCAGAGGTGTACCTGGGAGTGTCTGAGGTGTACCTGGAAGTGTCTGAGGTGTGCACGGAGTGTCGCGGTGTTCCTGGCAGTGTCAGCGGTGTACCTGGGAGTGTCATGGTGTACCTGGGATTGTCAGGAGGTATACCTGGGAGTATCAGAGGTGTACCTGGGAGTGTCAGAGGGCACCTGGGAGTGTCGGTGTACCTGGGAGTGTCAGAGGTGTTCCTGGGAGGTCGG
>NW_024735067.1:0-25000 GCF_018991925.1 Homarus americanus
ACAGCTACCTGTTGGTGTTGTACGTCAGGTGGTGTGTAGTGCTGGCTGATGTGCAACTACCTGTTGGTGTACGTCAGGTGGTGTGTGAGTGCCGGCTGATGTGCAGCTACCTGTTGGTGTACGTCAGGTGGTGTGTAGTGCTGGCTGTTGTACAGCTACCTGTTGGTGTACATCAGGTGGTGTGTGTAGTACCGGCTGATGTACCTTCACCTGTTGGTGTGTCAGGTGGTGTGTAATTACCAAAGCTTTGTTGTACAATACCTGTTGAGTAATACGTCAGGTGGTGTGTAGTGCTGGCTGTTGTACGGCACCTGTTGGTGTCGTCAGGTGGTGTGTAGTGCTGGCTGATGTACAGCTACCTGTTGGTGTACGTCAGGTGGTGTGGTGCGGCGATGTACAGCAACTACCTGTTGGTGTACGTCAGGTGGTGTGTAGTGCCGGCTGTTGTACAACACCCTGTTGGTGTCGTCCCAGCGGGGCGGTGTGTAATTGCCGGCTGATGCAGCTACCTGTTGGTGCACGTCGGGTGGTGTGTAGTGCTGGCTGATGTACGGCTACCTGTTGGTGTACGTCAGGTGGTGTAGTGCTGGCTGTTGTACAGCTACACCTGTTGGTGTACGTCGGGTGGTGTGTAGTGCTGGCTGTTGTACGCAGCTACCTGTTGGTGTACGTCAGGTGGTGTGTAGTGCTGGCTGTTGTACAGCTACCTGTTGGTGTACGTCAGGTGAATTCAATGTCAGTACTGGCTGATGTACAGCGTACCTGTTGGTGCCACATCGGGTGGTGTGTAGTGCTGGCTGAAGTGTACAGCTACCTGTTGAGTGTACGTCAGGTGGTGTGTTTAACTGGCTGTTGTACAGCTACCTGTTGGTGTACGTCTGGTGGTGTGTAGTGCTGGCTGATGTACAGCTACCTGTTGGTGTACGTCAGGTGGTGTGCTCAGTGCTGGCTGTTGTACAGCTACCTGTTGGTGTCGTCAGGTGGTGTGTAGTGCCGGCGCTGTTGTACAGCTACCTGTTGGTGCCATCCCAGGTGGTGCGTGTAGTGCTGGCTGTTGTACAGCTACCTGTTGGTGTACGTCAGGTGGTGTATGAGTGCTGGCTGTTGTACAGCTACCTGTTGGTGTACGTCCAGGTGGTGTGTAGTGCTGGCTGATGTACAGCTACCTGTTGGTGTACGTCAGGTGGTGTGTAGTGCTGGCTGATGTACAGCTACCTGTTGGTGTACGTCAGGTGGTGTGTAGTGCCGGCTTCGATGTACAGCTACCTGTTGAATGTACGTCAGGTGGTGTGTGGTGCTGGCTGTTGTACAGCTACCTGTTGGTGTCACGTCAGGTGGTGGCTTAGTGCTGGCTGTTGTACAGCTACCTGTTGGTGTACGTCAGGTGGTGTGTGGTGCCGGCTGTTGTACAGCTGCCTGATGATGTGCGTCGGGTGTGTAGTGCTGGCTTCTGTTGTACAGCTACCTGTTAGTGTACGTCAGGTGGTGTGTAGTGCCGGCTGATGTACAGCTACCTCGACCAGTGTACGTCAGGTGGTGTGTAATTATGACACAGTGTACAGCTACCTGACCCAATTATGCGTCAGGTGGTGTGTAGTGCTGGCTGATGTACAGCTACCTGTTAGGGTGTACGTCAGGTGGTGTGTAGTGCTGGCTGTTGTACAGCTACCTGTTGGTATTACGTCAGGTGGTGTAGTGCCGGCTGATGTGCAGCTACCTGTTAATTATGCGTCCAGGTGGTGTGTAGTGCTGGCTGTTGTACAGCTACCTGTTGGTGTACGTCGGGTGGTGTGTAGTGCCGGCTGTTGTACAGCCTGTTGGTGTACGTCCCGGGTGGTGTGTAGTCACTAGCTGTTGTACAGCTACCTGTTGATGTCACGTCAGGTGGTGTGGAGTGCTGGCTGATGTACAGCTACCTGTTGGTGTACGTCAGGTGGTGTGTAGTGCTTGGCTGATGTACAGCTACCTGTTAGTGTACGTCAGGTGGTGTGTAGTGCTGGCTGATGTACAGCTACCTGTTGGTGTGTACGTCAGGTGGTGTGTAGTGCTGGCTGATGTACAGCTACCTGTTGGTGTACGTCAGGTGGTGTGTAGTGCTGGCTGTTGTGTACAGCTACCTGTTGGTGTGTACGTCGGAGGGTGGGTGTGTAGTGCTGGCTGATGTACAGCTACCTGTTTGGTGTACGTCAGGTGGTGTGTGGTGCCGGCTGATGCAGCTACCTGTTGGTGTGTACGTCAGGTGGTGTGTAGTGCCAGCTGATGTACAGCTACCTGTTGGTGTCGTCGGGCGTTGATAGTGCTGGCTGATGTACAGCTACCTGTTGGTGTACGTCAGGTGGTGTGTAGTATAACTGTTGTACAGCTACCTGTTGGTGTACGTCAGGTGGTGTGGTGCAGCTGATGTACAGCTACCTGTTGGTGTTATACGTCAGGTGAATGATAGTGCTGGCTGATGTACGGCTACCTGTTGGTGTACGTCAGGTGGTGTGTGAGTGTAGCTGATGTACAGCACCTGTTGGTGTACGTCAGGTGGTGTGTAGTGCCGGCTGATGTACAGCTACCTGTTGGTGTACGTCAGGTGAGTGCTGGCTGTTGTACAGCTACCTGTTGGTGTACGTCGGGTGGTGTGTAGTGCTGGCTGTTGTGCAGCTACCTGTTGGTGTACGTCCGTTGGTGTGTAGTGCTGGCTGTTGTACAGCTACCTGTTGGTGTACGTCAGGTGGTGTGTAGTACTGGCTGTTGTACAGCTACCTGTTGGTGTACGTCCAGGTGGTGTGGTGCCGGCTGATGTACGGCTACCTGACCCAGTGTACGTCAGGTGAATACAATGTGATGCCAGCTGATGTACAGCTACCTCGACAGTGTACGTCAGGTGGTGTGTAGTGCTGGCGATGTACAGCTACCTGTTGGTGTACGTCAGGTGGTGTGTAGTGCTGGCTGATGTACAGCTACCTGTTGGTGTACGTCAGGTGGTGTGTAGTGCCAGCTTTGTTGTACAGCACTACCTGTTTATTACGTCGGGTGGTGTGTGTAGTGCTGGCTGATGTACAGCTACCTGTTGGTGTACGTCAGGTGGTGTGTAGTGCCAGCGTGTACAGCTACCTGTTGGTGTACGTCAGGTGGTGTATGATGCCGGCTGATGTACAGCTACCTGACCAGTGTACGTCAGGTGGTGTGTAATTGCCGGCTGATGTACGCTTACCTGTTGGTGTACGTCAGGTGGTGTGTAGTGCCGGCTGATGTACAGCTACCCTGACCCAGTGTACGTCCAGGTGGTGTGTGTAGTGCCGGCTGATGTACAGCTACCTGCGGTGGCAAAGCCAGGTGGTGTGTAGTGCCAGCTGTTGTACAGCCACCTGTTGGTGTACGTCAGGTGGTGTGTAGTGCCGGCTGTTGTACAGCTACCTGTTAGTAGCCCGTCAGGTGGTGTGTAGTGCTGGCTGTTGTACAGCTACCTGTTGTACGTCTGGTGGTGTGTAGTGCCGGCTGTTCATGCAGCTACCTGTTGGCAATACGTCAGGTGGTGTGTAGTGCTGGCTGTTGTACAACTTACCTGTTGGTGTGCGATAGGTGGTGTGTAGTGCTGGCTGGTGGCCCGCAGCTACCTGTTGGTGTACGTCAGGTGGTGTGTGAGTGCTGGCTGATGTACAGCTACCTGTGGTATACGTCAGGTGGTGTGTAGTGCCGGCTGATGTACAGCTACCTGTTGGTGTACGTCAGGTGGTGTGTAGTGCTGGCTGTTGTACAGCTACCTGTTGAGTGTACGTCAGGTGGTGTGTAGTGCTGGCTGTTTGTGCAGCTACCTGTTGGTGTACGTCCAGGTGGTGTGTAGTGCCGGCTGATGTACAGCTACCTGACGGTGTACGTCGGGTGGTGTGTAGTGCCGGCTGTTGTGCAGCTACCTGTGTTGGTGTACGTCCCAGGTGGTGTGTAGTGCTGGCTGATGTACAGCTACCTGTTGGTGTACGTCAGGTGGTGTGTAGTGCCGGCTGTTGTACGGCTACCTGTTGGTGTACGTCGGGTGGTGTGTAGTGCCGGCTGTTGTCAGCTACCTGGTAGTTATTACGTCAGGTGGTGTGGTGCTGGCTGTTGTACAGCTACCTGTTGGTGTACATGGTGAAGATTGTGCTTAATTGCCGGCTGATGTAAAGCTTACCTGTTGGTGTACGTCAGGTGGTGTGTAGTGCTGTTTACAACTACCTGTTGGTGTACGTCAGGTGGTGTGTAGTGCCGGCTGATGTACAGCTACCTGTTGGTGTACGTCAGGTGGTGTGTAGTGCCAGCTGATGTACAGCTACCCTATTGGTGTACGTCAGGTGGTGTGTAGTGCTGGCTGATGTACAGCTACCTGTTGGTGTACGTCAGGTGGTGTGTAGTGCTGGCTGTTGTACAGCTGCCTGTTGAGTGTACGTCAGGTGGTGTGTAGTGCCGGCTGATGTACAGCTACCTGTTGGTGTACGTCAGGTGGTGTGTGGTACTGGCTGTTGTACAACTACCTGTTGGTGTCGTCAGGTGGTGTGTATTACAACTGATGTACAGCGCTACCTGACCAGTGTACGTCAGGTGGTGGCTGTGTAGTGCTGACTATTTGTACAACTACCTGTTAGTGTACGTCAGGTGGTGTGTAGTGCCGGCTGTTATGCAGCTACCTGTTGGTGTACGTCAGGTGGTGTGTAGTGCTAGCTGATGTACAGCTACCTGTTGGTATACGTCAGGTGGTGTGTAATTGCCGGCTGATGTACAGCTACGCGCTACGTCAGGTGGTGTCGCAGTGCCGGCGATGTACAGCTACCTGTTGGTATACGTCGGTGGTGTAGTGCCGGCTGATGTACAGCTACTGACCAGTATTACGTCAGGTGGTGTGTAGTGCTGGCTGATGTACAGCTACCTGTTGGTGTACGTCCAGGTGGTGTGTAGTACCGGCTGTTGTGCAGCTACCTGTTGGTGTACGTCAGGTGGTGTGTAGTGCTGGCTGTTGTACAGCTACCTGTTGGTGTACGTCAGGTGGTGTGTAGTGCCGGCTGTTGCTGGCTACCTGTTGGTGTACGTCCAGGTGGTGTGTAGTGCTGGCTGATGTGCGGCTACCTGTTGGTGTACGTCAGGTGGTGTGTAGTGCCGGCTGATGTACGCTACCTGTTGGTGTACGTCAGGTGGTGTGTAGTGCTGGCTGATGTGCAGCTACCTGACAGTGTACGTCCGGGTGGTGTGTAGTGCCGGCTGTTTGTACAGCCTGTTGGTGTACGTCAGGTGGTGTGTAGTGCTGGCTGTTGTACAGCTGCCTGTTGGTGTGCGTCAGGTGGTGTGTAGTGCCGGCTGTTGTACCTTCTGTTGGTGTACGTCAGGTGGTGTGTAGTGCCGGCTGATGTACAGCTACCTGTTGGTGTACGTCAGGTGGTGTGTAGTGCCGGCTGTTGTGCAGCTACCTGTTGAGTATACGTCAGGTGGTGTGTAGTGCTGGCTGTTGTACAGCTACCTGTTGAGTGTACGTCAGGTGGTGTGTAGTGCCGGCTGTTGTACAGCTACCTGTTGGTGGCACGTCCCAGGTGGTGTCTGAGTGCCGGCTTTGTTGTGCAGCTACCTGTTGGTGTACGTCAGGTGGTGTAGTGCCGGCTGATGTACAGCTACCTGTTGGTGTACGTCAGGTGGTGTGTAGTGCTGGCTGATGTACAGCTACCTGTTGGTGTACGTCCAGGTGGTGTGTAGTGCCAGCTGTTGTACAGCTACCTGTTCCAATTATTACGTCGGGTGGTGTGTAGTGCTGGCTGTTTTGTACAGCTACCTGTTGGTGTACGTCAGGTGATTGTGTAGTGCTGGCTGTTGTACAGCTACCTGTTGGTGTACGTCCGGGTGGTGTGTAGTGCTGGCTGTTGTACAGCTACCTGTTAGTGTACGTCAGGTGGTGTAGTGCTGGCTGTTGTACAGCTACCTGTTGGTGTACGTCAGGTGGTGTGGTGCTGGCTGATGTACAGCTACCTCGACCAGTGTACGTCCGGGGTGGTGTGGTACCGGCAGTGTACAGCCACCTACCCTATTGAGTGTATGCAATCAAGGTGGTGTAGTGCCGGCTGATGTGCAGCCTGTTGGTGTACGTCGGGTGGTGTGTAGTGCTGGCTGTTGTACAGCTACCTGTTGGTGTACGTCAGGTGGTGTATGGTGCTGGCTGATGTGCAGCTACCTCGACCCAGTGTACGTCAGGTGGTGTGTAGTGCTGGCTGTTGTACAGCTACCTGTTGGTGTGTACGTCAGGTGGTGTGTAGTGCCGGCTGATGTGCAGCTTCCTGTTGGTGTACGTCAGGTGGTGTGTAGTGCTGGCATTGTGCAGCTACCTGTTAGTGTACGTCAGGTGGTGTGTAGTGCTGGCTGTTGTACAGCACCTGCCCAGTGTACGTCAGGTGGTGTGTAGTGCTGGCTGTTGTACAGCTACCTGTTGGTGTACGTCAGGTGGTGTGTAGTGCTGGCTGTTGTACAGCTACCTGTTTAATTAGCCACGTCCAGGTGGTGTGTAGTGCTGGCTGTTTGTACAGCTACCTGTTAATTGCGTCAGGTGGTGTGTAGTACCGGCTGTTGTGGCTACCTGTTGAGTGTACGTCAGGTGGTGTGTAGTGCTGGCTGTTGTACAGCTACCTGTTGAGCCACGTCAGGTGGTGTGTAGTGCCGGCTGTTGTACAGCTACCTGTTGGTGTACGTCAGGTGGTGTGTAGTGCCGGCTGTTGTGCAGCTACCTGTTGGTGTACGTCAGGTGGTGTGTTGTGCTGGCTGATGTACAGCTACCTGTTGGTGTGCGTCAGGTGGTGTGTAGTGGCTGATGTACAGCTACCTCGACCAGTGTACGTCGGGTGGTGTGGTGCTGGCTGATGTACAGCTACCTGTTGGTGTACGTCAGGTGGTGTGTAGTGCCGGCTGTTGTACAGCCTTTAGCTGTTGGTGTATACGTCAGGTGGTGTGTAGTGCCGGCTGTTGTACGCTACCTGTTGGTGCACGTCAGGTGGTGTGTAGTGCTGGCTGATGTACAGCTACCTGTTGGTGTACGTCAGGTGGTGTGTAGTGCCAGCTGATGTACAGCTACCTGTTGGGTGTACCCTCAGGTGGTGTGTAGTGCCGGCTGATGTACAGCTACCTGTTGGTGTACGTCAGGTGGTGTGTAGTGCCGGCTGATGTACAGCTACCTGTTGGTGTACGTCCAGGTGGTGTGTAGTGCTGGCTGATGTACAGCTACCTGTTGGTGTACGTCGGGTGGTGTGTAGTGCTGGCTGTTGTACGCCTACCTGTTGGTGTCACGATCAGGTGGTGTGTAGTGCCGGCTGGTGTACAGCTACCTGTTGAATGTGCGTCCAGGTGGTGTGTAGTGCCGGCTGTTGTACACGGCTACCTGTTGGTGTAATACGTCAGGTGGTGTGTAGTGCCGGCTGATGTACAGCTACCTGACCCAATTGTACGTCGGGTGGTGTGTAGTGCTGGCTGATGTACTGGCTACCTCAACCCAGTGTACGTCAGGTGGTGTGTAGTGCCGGCTGATGTACGCTACCTGTTGGTGTACGTCGGGTGGTGTGTGAACTGGCTGTTGTACGGCGCTGCCTGTTGGTGTACGTCGGGTGGTGTGTAGTGCTGGCTGATGTACAGCTACCTGTTGGTGTATGCGTCGGGTGGTGTGTAGTGCCGGCTGTTGTACAGCTACCTGTTGGTGTACGTCCCGGGTGGTGTATGGTGCCGGCTGATGTACAGCTACCTGTTGGTGTACGTCAGGTGGTGTGTAGTGCTGGCTGTTGTACAGCTACCTGTTGGTGTACGTCGGGTGGTGTGTAGTGCTGGCTGATGTGCAGCTACCTGTTGGTACGTCAGGTGGTGTGTAGTGCTGGCTGATGTACAGCACCTGTTGGTGTACGTCAGGTGGTGTGTAGTGCTGCCGGCGATGTACAGCGCCTGTTAGTGTACGTCAGGTGGTGTGGTGCTGGCTGTTGTACAGCTACCTGTTGGTGTACGTCAGGTGGTGTGTAGTGCTGGCTGATGTGCAGCTACCTGTTGGTGTACGTCAGGTGGTGTGTAGTGCCGCTGATGTGCGCTGGCTACCTGTTGGTGTGCGTCCGGGTGGTGTGTAGTGCCGGCTGATGTACAGCTACCTGTTGGTGTACGTCAGGTGGTGTGTAGTGCCGGCTGATGTACAGCTACCTGTTGGTGTACGTCAGGTGGTGTGTAGTGCTGGCTGATGTACAGCTACCTGTTGGTGTACGTCAGGTGGTGTGTAGTGCCGGCTGTTGTACAGCTACCTGTTGGTGTACGTCAGGTGGTGTGTAGTGCCGGCTGATGTACAGCTACATGTTGGTGTACGTCAGGTGGTGTGTAGTGCCGGCTGTTGTACAGCTACCTGTTGGTGTACGTCAGGTGGTGTGTAGTGCTGGCTGTTGTACAGCTACCTGTTGGTGTACGTCAGGTGGTGTGTAGTGCTGGCTGTTGTACAGCTACCTGTTGGTGTACGTCAGGTGGTGTGTAGTGCCGGCTGTTGTACAGCTACCTGTTGGTGTACGTCAGGTGGTGTGTAGTGCCGGCTGATGTACAGCTACCTGTTGGTGTACGTCAGGTGGTGTGTAGTGCCGGCTGATGTACAGCTACCTGTTGGTGTACATCAGGTGGTGTGTAGTGCTGGCTGATGTACAGCTACCTGTTGGTGTACGTCAGGTGGTTGTGTAGTGCTGGCTGTTGTACAGCTACCTGTTGGTGTACGTCAGGTGGTGTGTAGTGCTGGCTGATGTACAGCTACCTGTTGGTGTACGTCAGGTGGTGTGTAGTGCTGGCTGATGTACAGCTACCTGTTGGTGTACGTCAGGTGGTGTGTAGTGCTGGCTGATGTACAGCTACCTGTTGGTGTACGTCAGGTGGTGTGTAGTGCTGGCTGTTGTACAGCTACCTGTTGGTGTACGTCAGGTGGTGTGTAATTATGGCTGATGTGCAGCTACCTGCTAAGTGTACGTCAGGTGGTGTGTAGTGCCGGCTGATGTACAGCTACCTGTTGGTATACATCAGGTGGTGTGTAGTGCCGGCTGTTGTACAGCTACCTGTTAGTGTACGTCAGGTGGTGTGTAGTGCTGGCTGTTGTACAGCTACCTGTTGGTGTACGTCAGGTGGTGTGTAGTGCTTTGGCTGATGTACAGCTACCTGTTGAGTGTACGTCGGTGGTGTGTAGTGCTGGCTGTTGTACAGCTACCTGTTGGTGTACGTCAGGTGGTGTGTAGTGCTGGCTGTTGTACAGCTACCTGTTAGTGTACGTCAGGTGGTGTGTAGTGCTGGCTGATGTACAGCTACCTGTTGGTGTACGTCAGGTGGTGTGTAGTGCTGGTTGTTGTACAGCTACCTGTTGGTGTACGTCAGGTGGTGTGTAGTGCCGGCTGATGTACAGCTACCTGTTGGTGTACGTCAGGTGGTGTGTAGTGCCGGCTGATGTACAGCTACCTGTTTGGCTGCCAATATATAAATGTTATAATAATAAATGAGATGTCTGTCTGTATGTGGATGGTAATGCAGTGGAAGCGTCAGAGTGGTACACGAGGCTTGTAGCTTGGCGAACTCATTGGACGTCACAGTCAGTGGCTGCAATTTCGGCAGAATCAGGGATGCAGTCGTTTCGCCTTCGCCGACCGTGTCTCCACAGCTTGGACCTTTGCTGGAGGTGAGGTGGCGTGTGAGGGTGGCGAGGCGACGTCGGCAGGTGGCGAGGAGACTTGCGCTGGTGGCGAGGAGAGTTTTAAGGGTTCCAGGTCGTTAGGGTCACGAACTCCGGGAACATTACCAATGAGAACACTAGCGAATTTAATGGGAGCTCTTACCACATTAGACCAACCAATGAAATAGGGGCAACGCAGGTAGCACCTAACAACAGGGAACTGGTCAACACGACCTAAGTAATCGGCGACACTAACCTTCGAGCAGCTGGAGAGATCAGCATCAGGCAGGGCTTCCTCAGAGACAATAATACACGAACAACCAGTGTCCCTGATGATTGTTGATGCCCAAGACCCATTTATCGTTCCGCGGACACAATAACGGGGACAGCTCCTGTTTTCCAAACATATTCCTACCTTGTATCTGGGCTGATGAATGTCGGTAGATTTATAGGCGCGGGGATTCCTGGGACAGCGAGAACGAATGTGCTCTTCTTCTCCGCAGTTGTGGCACTGCACGGCCGGTGAACTCCTCCTGGGAATGGTTCCTCGGAGGACGGAGGCTTAGTGTTCTTCCCTGGAGGAGTGGGAGACTTGGGGTAGGCGTTGCGAGCAGACACCCAGTTGTCAGCAAGTTGTACAGCTTCTCCTAGGGTGCTGGCCTGCGTTCCTTGATGAATATTCCCAGGTCTGGCTGTAGAGAAAACAGAAACTGATCCAATATCATAAAGTTAGTGAGAGACTCAAAGGTTTCCTCAACCTCTGACGCCTCTAGCCATTGCTGTAACAAACGACCCAGGAGGATTGAAAATTGCTTGTATGTTTCCCCTGCCCTAATCTTTGTTCTGCGGAAATTAACACAATAACCATCAGAAGTTTTGTTAAACCCTCGCAAGAGAGCTTGCTTCAACAAAGAGTAATCTCTAGTGATGTCGGCAGACAGGGACGTATAAATCTGTACCGATTTCCCACTCAGTAGGCTGCCCAATCTTACAGCATAGCTATCGTTGTCCACACCAAGCAGCTCAGCTACCCGTTCAAACCTAACAAGGTAGGAGGCGATGTCTTCTTCTTCACGATAAACAGGCAAACTAGGTTTTACAACATTATCTTGTATCGGGCCAGAGGATTCTGGTCTACTTTGAGCATTAATCCTAGCTAGTTCTATGTCCTTTTCTGCCTGCAAATTAGGGAATTCGAACTCTCTTTCTCTCTCTCTCTGTTGCGCTCCTCTCTCTCTCTCGCTCGCTCGCTGTTGCGTTCCTCTCTCTCTCTCTTTCTCTCTCTCTCTCGCTCGCTGTTGCGTTCCTCTCTCTCTTTGTTGGGTCCTCTCTCTCTCTCTCTCTCTCTCTCTCTCTTTCTCTCTCTCTCTGTTGCGCTCCTCTCTCTCTCTCGCTCGCTCGCTGTTGCGTTCCTCTCTCTCTCTCTTTCTCTCTCTCTCTCGCTCGCTGTTGCGTTCCTCTCTCTCTTTGTTGGGTTCATCTCTCGGCAGCCTGTTGGGTGACCGCATACCGACCAACCTCCGCACCTGTCAGACCCAGGGCCACCGTTTGACCTTTCAATTCCTCAAAACTAGACATAATGATACAAAAGGCCAAGAGCAAAAGTGACAAATTAAACAACTTACCCCACAACTAGCCAAAAGTAACTACTTAGTGGCTCAATCAAACCATTGACTGGTTAAATCACCCCAGGGAAAAGAACCGCACCAGATGATTCAACAACAAAATGCTATAGCACCATCCACAGTGCACCCCAACCAACACTAATTAACTTCCCTAGCACGAGGGAGAGCAACAAAATTAGCACAACAAAAGGAAGGGCTAAGCATCAAACAACACTTACTTCCGGGCCTCAGACAGCAAGTGGTGCGCACACGGCGACTTGCAACAAACACCGATAACGAATGTTAACACTCAAAAACCAAGGTTAGAGACAATCCTGGCAAGGTCGCCACTTTTAAAAGGCTTGGACTTTGGGATATAAATCCCTTGCCAGCCTAATTAGGATCTTATTACAGGAAAGTCAAGAACTATGGGTTTCCAAGGGGTAACAAACAACCGTTAGAGATTGACATCTCTTTACTGCGATAATAATCACAATAATTGACACCACTCACATAAATATCAAATAAACAATTACAGGAGTCAAACAATTAAGGGAGTCAAACAATTACGGGAGCCAAACAAAGTACAGATGTTTCCTACGGCTGCAGCCCGGTGAAATGTTCTGTTAACGTAGTGGTCCGCTATCAGGGGGAAGGTCCAGGGCAGCTTCCTCACTTGGTGCCGGCGTTGGTGGGCGATGTCTTGCCACACAGGAGAGACGCCAGGGCACGGACGGTGGATAGGGCGTGGAGGAAGTGGCGATGACGTGGCAACCGCGGTAGTAGCTGGAGAAGGTGTCCGGAGATTGACAGCCAAATAGTGAAGGACTGGGGAATCAGCCCACGAGCCCCAGGAGCCTCAGATGAGTATACGACCAGGGTTTTGAACGAACAGCTGGGGAAATGCAGCTGTGTTGACGGCTGGACAGTGTCTGATGTGTGACGAAGCAACAGCGACCTTCTCACCTCCGTCTACTCCCGCCTAGTCGGGCCGCAAACAAGCGGCGGACAACCATCCTGCTCGTTACCGCCCTTACACTTGGGTGCTGTTACATGTGCATCTTGCCTTTATTATCGACAGCGTGTCTGTCTGTAAGTGTCTGGGTCTGTTCCAGTCAAAGCTCCAAAACTTGGGTCCCAAGGTTGTTCACCTTGGTCTTATTATTGACTAACGGGAGGTGGTTATCTGTGCCAGAGACTGTGACACTCATGGTTAGGTTAGGTTGAGGTGGTTCACATATGTTAGGGTAAGTTAAGATTAGGTTAGGTTATGTGCGGTTAGGTTAGTTTGAACTGGTTACCTATGTCAGGGAGGACAAACTGTGATAGATAAGGTCATACAGTATATGCCTAACCCGAGCAAAGCCAGATATTTATACTTCTTATTTTGAAAGTTAATCATTTGCATTATTAGTTACCTGTTAAATTTTGTAAATATTTGTATTAACAACACAGGTTACTATAAAATTAACACGTTTTTAACTTAATTACTGTATTTGTAATGCAGTGACCAACAAAATTTAACTTTATCTAAGCATTGTGTTTCATTTCCATGCAAATTGTAGTTTTTAGTTGAATTTCAGAATGACACCGTCTGTTGAATGTCGGGAGTAACGAACCATAGTTGATTATGTTAAGAATCTCAGCTCTGATGGTAATGGTCAGTGGTTCTTTTCAGCTAGAATCATACACATATAGCTTTGGTCAGTGGTCCCTTTCAGCTAGAATCATACACATATAGCTTTGGTCAGTGGTCCCTTTCAGCTAGAATCATACACATATAGCTTTGGTCAGTGGTCCCTTTCAGCTAGAATCATACACATAGAGCTTTGGTCAGTGGTCCCTTTCAGCTAGAATCATACACATATAGCTTTGGTCAGTGGTCCCTTTCAGCTAGAATCATACACATATAGCTTTGGTCAGTGGTCCCTTTCAGCTAGAATCATACACATATAGCTTTGGTCAGTGGTCCCTTTCAGCTAGAATCATACACATATACTGTAGCTTTTTTAATTTACTAGAATGTCACGGATACGTCGGTAGTGGTATAGGCGGAAAATGAAAGAACTTTGATGGTTTGTTATATTCATTGGAGTCATTGAAGGTTTCATTGAACACAAACCACTGCTACCAAAGGGATATAACTCCTTGTTATTGTTCAGTTGGAAACAGCGCATAATTCTAAGTAAGTTCCAATATGTATTGAAAATTCCATCCTTATTTTTTAAAGACATTAGTATTAGTAGTAAGGTGGGGAGTCATGTACAGGCTATTAGTAACTGGTCATCGATTTCTTTATTATTTACCCGAGATGAAAGCCATTGGTACAGTACCTGACGTGGTATTACGATAAAATTCTTAGCGAGTTTCATTTTTTTTTCAGGACAGTAGTGTGAAAGACGTATAACTACTGCACTTGGTTCATTCGTTTACTACATTATGGCGGGTTGTAGTGTTTTGTAAGATTTTTATAAAAGAGGTTAAATAGTAAAACTGTGTTTCTAATAATGGATTATTGTCTTACAGGTTACAGCTTCTGAACCATCTGTGGTAAGTACAAAGTTCTAGTTCTTTGAAACTTAATTGTTTGAATCATTTATATTAGGTCAGGTTATAATAGGGTGCAGTTTTAAATATTCACATCCAGATTTATGATTTGTGTCGGGTAGAAAATTACAAAAATCCACTAAGACGAAATTTAAAGTTACTTTAAAATATACAGTTAAATTCACCATTCATTATTTCATTGAATGGGGATAAACTTGGACTCCTGAGCCTTGCTTTATCTGGGAGCAAACTTTATTTTAATTTATTTTTTTAATGCGTGCATCTTACTAACCCTGCAGACCGTCCAGTGCAAGAAGCCAAGCGGTGTTAAAGTCATGTACTGAGATAAATCAAAGACTTGTAACACTGTTAGCTTTAAGTTGAGGTTAGGTTAAGTTACATTGTGCAGGTTTAATTAAATGTAACAATAACACTTAGACTGAGGTTTATAGAGATGCTACAGTGTTTGTTTTTCAGGTGAATGTAAAGTTCATGTAATTATTAGATACAAATGCAGTTTTCAGGTACATATGACATACGTATGTATTTCTTCTCGCCACATAATTATAATAATGATATACTAATTTTGTTTTAATTACAGTTAAACTTCATGTCTAATTTTTAGTACAATACAAATGGATTTTCTTTATCAGGCACAGTTAAAATACATATGTATATCAATGCAACACATGCAAACTTTATTTTCAGATGAATGATAATGTACAGTTAGCCAAAGATGCATCGACCCCACCCTGGGTCTAGTGCTCGCAATTTTACTTGGCAATGCTTGGTTTTAAATTAGACAAAGTTAGATTTAGGCGCGAAATAGGTAAACATTGGTTTGGAAATAGAGTAGTGGACGAGTGGAACAAGTTACCAAACATCATCATTAACTCGAATACGCTGGATAGCTTCAAACATAGGTTGAATGAATATATGAGCAATAGGGGTTGGGTGTAAATGGGACTGCCCAGTAGGGTGTGTCAATTTAGGGGGTGAACTGGCTAAATTGAAAATCGAGTAATTTGGTAGCAATTTATTGTAGTCTTTAAGCATGCAAAACAATATTCTGGCATAAATTTTTTTTTATAATAAGTCCTACCTACATCAAATGGATTTTTAAATGTACATATTTGTGAATTTATAACATAACCAGCGTTTGCACACATGTTACTGTTTCAAGTTTCAAATTATTATATTTTATTATCCGTAGTCTATTTGAAAGTAACCAATGCCTTCATACTCTCTTTGCTTTGGTTTCTTGTCATCAGTAGTCTGCTTGCTATTTGTGCTTTGATGTAACCTTCTCGCCTCTCGTGGCTGTAAACATGGCCCGCTGCTTCTGTGACCATTTTCACACATCTCTCCACACTTTGAGTGTGGGAAGGCCACTTCGGCACCTGCATTGGAGTCTCTTTAAGGTTTCTCAATTCTTGGCTAGTTAGACTTGTTGTCAATGGTGGCTCTAAGACTTCCAAACTCAAGTCAACCAATTCTGACAATTTGGTGGCATTGACGTTTATTGGGGGAACTTTTCTTGAATGAAACGAACAGTCTCCCAACTGGTCGTCATCTATTAGCGTTCCTCTAATCTTTAGAATGACTTCTACAGCCTCGGTTCGGAGATTGGTACATTGACTGCAAAGCATTGCTTGCAAAACTGCTTCTGATCGAGCATACCAAGCGGACCTTCTTGCCACAGGTAACACGATGTCCCTCACTACCTTCCTCTGTGTTCTTACTAGCTGCAATTGAAACAAAAGGTGATTGGGCCCATCCACCCACATAGGATTAAGTTTCACACTAAACCACTGGGGAAGATAAACTCCAATAATAAATTCAACAATTAACCTCAAATTCTTCAGCACTTTGCCCTTCAATTCGTGTTTGGAAATCCAAATCCTGCAGAAACGAAGAGCTGTAGTTAACCAACGGCTGTGACTGACAGGTCCAATCTCCAAGAGAGCCAATGACTGAGGCACTTCTCCTGATCTTATTGCTTGGGCAATACGATAAGCATAGGATTGATCTGTGCTGAGATCTTTGATGACTCCTTCAGACAACGCCGGAAGGGGAGGGCCAACTTCGACCTTTGGAAAGGTTGTATTTATTTCTAGTTGTGTTGCTTCATCCAGCATGATGCCAAGGGGACCTGACCACTTGTTGTTGCTCTTTGTAGGACCATCAAGTTCCTGGATGAGATGACGAAGAGGTAGCTCGCCTGTATGTAAATCACATACAATCCAAACAAGTCTTCTTCCTAGTTTTTTCTCTAAATGCGTCATTACACCCCCCTGCCATCCGGTGTTCACTGCAGTTGAATCTCCACCAACAGCCTGCAGTGAACTGCCAAGTCCTCTCTCCTGAACCCAACATAAAATATGATCAGCAATGACCTCTGCATGTTTCTTCCCTTCTACTTCAGTTTCGGGAGCAAAGTGAAACAAAAACCGACCACCAGGCTCAGAACAGACAGAGTAGTGTTCTTCTTTGATGAGACCTGGAAACTTTCTGTTCACTCCCTCTACTTCTAGCAAAACTTTTGTGTCATCTATTCTTCCATCAAACAAAAGACAGGAGAGCCCTCCCTCGCTTAAATCTTTTTCATGCTGATCAGATATTTCCTTCATTATTTTTTCTTGTGCTCTTCTAATTTTATTATGATCTATCACCAAAGATACATCCTCTCGGCTGATGAGGCCTGCATCTATCCAAGCGGCAGTTGCAATTTCTGCAGCCTCACGAAGTCCAGCATGGTGGCGAATACTAGCTAAAGCAATGTTTGAAATATTTCTTGTGTTGTATTTCATTTTCTTTGGTAAAGGTTCAGATGGCTCTTTGGAACTATCATCTGATGTTGCTTCCTGTTCATCAGAAGAACTATCAAAGAAGTGATAAACATCTTGACACAGCTCTTCCTCTCTTTGGATGGCTTCTTCACTCTTCATTTTCTTCTTTTGTTCCCTCTCTCGGATTTGTTCTCTCTTCTTGGCATTAGCAATCTGCTTCTTTGTTTCTGAATAATCTATTGAACCCATTTGCATACTTCCTTGGCCTTCTGCCTTTGTCCTCTGTGCCTTTATAAATTCAAGCTCTAAAACAGGGATCTTCTTTTCACGAGGACAACCACAATCAATGTGGGAATTATTTTCTCTCTTACCTGAGTGAGAACAGTTGGATTCAGAACATAATTGTATGGAGCACTTGCAGGTCAAAATGTCAAACAGAGTATCAAGTGTGTGCAGAAATTCATTTTTCCTGGCCAAGTTTCCTTTACCAAGTGATGTTTCAACTGCTTTGTGCCATAATTTCGTTAGTTTTAGCTCAATAGTTCGACACTGATTAATCACAGGTGGTTTGAATAGTGCATTAGCTTTTGTCCATTGATGCAGAAGAGGGACTATCATGTCATTTATGAGTTCTTTATCTGTATAGTTCCTTCTGTCCTTTGCATTTTTTTCTCGAAGGAGTAACCCTAATCTTAGCATGTCTCTCACTGTTGGAAGTTCTGATACAGGAAGCTCCTTCCCTTTACCAACTAGCAGGCTCAAGTGGGTTGACAACTGACTTCTTGTCTTCAATTTTGACATCTTCACACTATCTGACAAATAGAAAAATATTTCAATGTTTCATAATTCAATTGTTGTTTCAAAAAATATCAATTTGTTTATCAAAAATGCTGTAACAGAAATAACATAATAATTTCTTAGAACATAATGTTTTATACAATGATATAAGTAACTGCGACAATCAATATGCCCTACTTACAATAATTAAAATGTAGAATTCGTCTGGTAGAGTAGGTGCAAGTGCAATGAGAGCAAACCACCGTCTATGATATCTAGAAGGAGAGTGAGCCGGGCGCCTTATCCTCACGCTTGGTACAAGTCAAAACAAAATTAAACTGTCCCACACGGAGAGCCTGTTCATGTTCATGTTCTGACATGCATATTGTACACAAGCTATAGAACCATAAAATACTCCATAATCCATATGCTTACATGAGATTAGTTAATATCAAGTGAATAATTCTAATCAAGTCTCATTAATTTGTTGAAATACTGATATTTGAAACTTTAAGGTATAATTGATGTAGGTGAGGGTTATTTCAATTCATTTTTGTTTGCTAATCTCAAGTTTAGACATAAAGAGGCACAATATTTTGACTACCAAATTTGATTTTTAACATGTTGACAAAATTGACACACCCTACTGCCCAGTACTGTGTTCTATACTTGTGTGCGGTCGAAAGACATTTTTCTTTTCTTTTTCCTCTGAAGACTGGAGTCAATATGTATTTTTTTATACTTTGATTTTCTTTTACGGATGAAGGAAAACACATTAGTGTATTGAATTGCAGTACAATTGAAAAAAAATCCGGTTCAAAAGTTTTTTAGCTCATGATAATGCTCATGTATGCCCCTTAATTTAGCAGAAAGAATAATCTATTAATTTTGGTAGTTTTGTTCCTTTAGAGATGGACCCCAAAGCAATTCTTTCGTCACATTCCATTTTTTTTCCATAAGTCCAAATATTTTTTTTTTGGTACACATAAATATGAGGTTTTTCTCAGTACAGCATGAGAGCAAATAGTGATCTTTTCATAAGCGCAACACAGATATAAATAATCTTCAGCTCAAAGATGTAATCCTTGGACAGTACTATACCAACTTTGCCAAAACAGCAGCTGTATTTTTTTCTGATCAATCCAAAATCATTAAGGGTCTGCACATTGTTTAAAAGTGGACTATTGGCCGTGAGCAGTGTAAGGGTTAAGCCTTAAAATGCTTATGACTTTCTTACATCACATCTATCATTTTTCTCTGGTGGAAGTTTCTGGAAGTTTTTTGTTATATATTAAGTAAAACTGACTCTAATTTGACCCTTTATTGGTGGGTATATCCATGTGTGCTGCCTGTCCATCATGGGGTATATTTCGCTCCATAGAAAATGGAGCAAATTGTCCAAGGTGTTCAGATACAATGAGCCTAATTCAGATATTTCTATTTTTTTTTTGCACAATTGGTCGGCTGAATCGTTTTTCTACGAAATCATATTTACTTAATAAATATGAAACATAATAATTTCTCTGTAAAATCAATTAATGAACTGGCAGTGCTGTGGAGCGAACCACTAGCATCGTCAGAGTAACCATACAACTCAGCCACGAGCCACCCAAACAGTGGATCAAATTCACTTAAATATCATATAATGTCCGCTGTCCTTTAAGGGCTAAAACACATCCTCTGCAGACCTCCACTATACAGTTGTCTTTTTTGCTTTTTCTTTTAGCTGACGATACCATCCCCGCCACCTTGGAGCTCCGTACAGCTCATTTTCTCTTGATATAATGTTCGATTAATAGTGATATATTGCAAATAAATCCATGTAAGACTGTTAAGAATACCTAATTCTGGTTCACTTTAATACTGAATTTATTGTATGTAAAGATATAACTGCTTGGGAAATTAACTTTCAAATTGTGAGCGGAAAAAATGTCTGAAAGAAAAAATATTTACCGTCAAACACAAAAAAAATTCAAGCTTTTGGAGAAAACATTCGCCGATACTTCTTTTCTTTCCATCAATTATTATATATTTCGAGACAAGTGACACCAGACATATAAAGCAACGGATAATAATTGCATTTCACACCATACTAATATATACGTAATATGCACTGCAACAATTGAAACATTTATTACCATTAAAGATTACAAGGAATATTAATAAACAGATTTATATATATTGTTATGACCCTCCTCGCGCCTCGTACCCAGCTTCCGCCGCTTGTTACCCGCGGCCAGATAGTTTCTACACTAGCAGTAGATATCTCACAAGTGTAGTTGAATTACCACTGGCTATCCCGCTAGTCTCCGGTGATCGGTATCAGTGTGCAGAGAGACAACAGGCAGGTAGATTTCCACCAGGTCACAGAAACACACTTATAAACTGTAGAGATCTTTAATCATCACTAATTCTTCACAACACTGTTCACAGGGTAATGTCTTCACAGTTGAACTACCAGTGTACAATTCCTTAGTCTCTTTTCATTTTTTTATTGGCCACAACAATTCCACAATACTTGTCACTACCAAGCTCGCACTTCACACTCTGAGCAGAAATGGTCGACTGACTCCAGGCCACTCGCTGCCTCTTATGTACATCATCACCAATTACATTTCAGGACGCAATCATTCTGTCAAATTCTAAATTTTATATGCTAGGCCTCACCATTTTCACTAATATGTCATGGAAGCCACACATCCACAACATTGCTAAAGCTGCCTCCCGAAAGTTGGGAATGCTGTACAGATGCCGTAGCTACTTCACTCCTGAGCATTTTCTTTAAGTATCTAAGGGATTCATTCGTCCTAACTTGGAGTACTGCTCTCATATCTGGGGTGGCTCTTCTTCTGTCCAACTGGTAGACAGGGTGGATTCAAAGGTATTTCGTCTTACTAACTCTCCTCCTTTAGTTGATAATCTTTCTTCCCTTTCTCTTCGCCGCAATGTTACGTCACTCTCTCTCTTTTACAGGTACTTTAACGGGCAATGTTCGGTGGATTTGGCATCCTGTGTACCGCCAGCAAGGTTGTGGGGTTGTAACACTCGTCTTGCCCGCGGTGCCCACCGTTTCTCTGTGGATTTCGGTCACACTTTAATAACCCGTTATAGTACGTCCTTCTTTCCTCACAGAGCCAAACCGTGGAATGCACTGCCTTCTTCTGTGTTTCCATACTCATACAATCTGTCTCACTTTAAAAAGCTGGATTTCCGGCATCTTCGCGGTGTAGATTAATATAATCTATTTCTTTTCTATTTTTAATTTCTTTATACTCTTGTTTTTTCGGCCCCCAGTCCCGTTGTGGGTCGATGACCTGTGCCCGGGTGGGCTATTACCCGTAAAAAAAAAAAGTCGATCGTGGAACACCCTAGCACAGTCCAGATAGGTCTGGGAAGTTCTAGAACGCTCTACTCTGATCGAGGCTTAAAATAGGAAGTAAATCATAACAAAAATGACACAATACATTCTAGAAAATTCTTACATAAGTAATACATCAAAATATAAAAGAAAATCTCCCCAAACTTACCAAAATAACTGCATCTTGGAATAGAAAATTATCAAAACACAGTTTACAAAATTTATAATACCAAATCCTGCCTCTGCATAACAGTGTGTTTGCCTAGCTAATAGGAAGCAATATAAACATATCAAACACGAAATAAACTTGTATATACTGTTAGAAAAATACAAATGCAGTGATAAATCAAAGAACATTATAATAAATGCAGTCTTTCATATGTTGAGATGTAATAACCTAAACACTGGGACATTATAGGTAGAAGCTCATAGACTGTTGAAGCAAAGTTAATAGTTGGTTACTGGGGTTGTTGAGAGAAGGTGAGTCAGGTGATACAATAGAAGTTGTGGTTAGAAGTTTGAACAGAAATTTAGACTTGTTCAGTTTGGTAATGTCTTTGATCAAAGAATGTCTTTATCATTATATAGTGAAAGAATTAGAACTAAGCAATGGCTAATGGTCAATAATCCAGTTTTGAATCATAAATTATATATAATATTATTGTAAAAGTACCCATTTTTAAAGTCAAATATGTGGCATTGCACTCTAATATTAGAAGCACTACATGTGCTGGCGGAGATACTCAATAGGTATTGCCAAGGCGAGGGTGTATGTGTGTGTGTGGAGGGAAGGAGAGAGGTTGGAGGGCAGACCACCCGCTATAAATTATTACTACTTCTAATTTTACATCACCTTAATACCAGTGAAAACTAGAACATTCTTTTATCATACTCGGTAAGCATAAATATCATGTCACGATAATCACTCAAATCATCATCAAGGCAGAAACAAACCCCCCTGTTTGACCCAGAGGAGACTAGTTCACATGATGGTTAGGTGTATAATGTGATAAACTCCCATACTGCATCACCCAATCTATGAGAGCAAATGTTTAATGTTGCTGATACTTGTAATGAGTAAAATAATACCATGGTGCCTTGTGCTGACGGCAACAAGATGAAAGATCCAGTAACTATTGTCACAAACTCGTAACACTTCAGGAGCCATATTGATGACGCTTCAGGAGCCATACTGATGACGCTTCAGGTGCCATATTGATGACGCTTCAGGTGCCATACTGATGACGCTTCAGGTGCCATATTGATGACGCTTCAGGTGCCATACTGATGACGCTTCAGGTGCCATACTGATGACACTTCAGGTGCCATATTGATGACGCTTCAGGAGCCATACTGATATTGATGACGCTTCAGGAGCCATACTGCGCTTCAGGTGCCACTGATGACGGTTCAGGTGCCATATTGATGACGCTTCAGGTGCCATACTTCATGACGCTTCAGGTGCCATACTGATGACACTTCAGGTGCCATATTGATGACGCTTCAGGAGCCATACTGATGACGCTTCAGGTGCCATATTCATGACGCTTCAGGTGCCATACTGATGACGGTTCAGGTGCCATATTGATGACGCTTCAGGTGCCATATTCATGACGCTTCAGGTGCCATATTGATGATGTTTCAGATGCCATATTCATGACGCTTCAGGTGCCATATTGATGACGGTTCAGGTGCCATATTGATGACGCTTCAGGTGCCATATTGATGACGCTTCAGGTGCCATATTCATTACTGTTGTTGAATCTTCTAACTGAAACTTTTTAAAACATTCATTAATATCAGAGTTATGGAATATTATTAAATATAAATTTTCCCACTACCACAGCCCGGGAGAGAGGAGGGTGAGGCTCTATGAGTTGTGAGGGCCGCCCCCTGCATAGGCTAACAGGTTTAAGTAAGATGCAGAGGTCTCCAAACACAGTTACTTCTAAAACAAAATGTTATGTGTCTATGTAGTATTGTAGTAACCTTCGTGGGTGTTATGTTGAATAATAATAAATTACATCTGTATGGTGCCTTGCTAAGCGTTAACCTGCACACAACCATAATCAGAGAGGAACCTGTCCGAGGCTACAGCTACTGATCAACCTGTAAATGAGAGCAAGCATAAACCACTGAATGAACAAACGGTAGACATTGCTATATTTTGACGACAGCGTTTCATCAAAAACTGCCAATAATTGAGGTGCACCTCGTGTGTAAGTAGGGACCCGTTACCGGGACTGTTATTTGTAATTGATGCCTCCTCCCTCCCCCTCACTCGTGAATGCTTCGGATTCATGAGTGATACTCTCGGAGTTCACGCCTGAGAGAGGTGTGGTGTATTGACAAGGCTGACTGTACCAGTCGGAAAAGTCCCCAACTGCACAGTATATATCTCAAAAGAACATAAACCTGGATTTATATGAACAGGCAGCACACACTGATACATAAACACTGAAATATAACACGTGTTTCCCAATAACTTGAGGAACAGGTCATGTAACTGATAAAAATGCACTTAAGTACACTACCAGGAGACTTAAATGCACTTAGGAAATAATCTTATTTAACAAAAAAAAATAGATTATCCTTAACGAAACAGCAGCGTTAATAGATAAAAAAGAGATAAATGAAATAAAATGTATAACTACATTATTAATAGTGATAATAAGATAAAACTTGATGAATTAAATACCTTAGAAAAATAACATTAACAGCACCAGCATCTTCCCAGGGTTTAACAAGACCAGCAATATAAAAAAAAGGGCGTTCCCATGACACGAACGTAAACGATGCAATTAGTGGCGTTTGAGAGGTGCACGAACGAGTAAACGAGGCTGTCAGGGAATCAAACAATCAACAACAACGCAAAAGAGCAATTATTATCATATTCTCGTACGAGTCAACCTATACCAACAAACTTCCTGATCGGCGCTATTCCCACCAGCAAACTGAACTAAATAAACGACAACTACCCAACGAGCGGATAGTTCTGGGAGGTCCCAACGAGCACCAGGGTAGTAATAACAGCCTCATCAAACTCATGCGAGCATAACATAACGATGAAACTATCGAACGAGCCAACGATTTCACAAACACTAAAAAATTATACACCAACGAGACTAACACGAGTCAAATGACCAATTCAACAAGTCCTTAACGAGTACCATAAAACTATCCACTAGCGAGTAACACTAGACAAACGAGCAACAAACGAGCAAACTACTGAACGAGCTGATAGTCTTCCCAGAGCTGTAGTTACGAGAACCTCATTTACTGACATCACGTTTACCTGTCCTCCTACCTGTAATTATTTGATGTTCTCAGGTACCCCTCACGACCTGCCTCTACCTGGTACCTGTGAGATGGTGGATGAATGGATTGGTGGATGAATGGATGATTGGATGAGTGAAGGATTGGTTAGGTGGTTAGGGGAGTAGGAAATGGACTGGTTGGATGACTGAGGGAGAATGGATGATGAAATAAATGATGGGTGGATGATGAGTGTGTGTATGGTGGATGATGGGTGAGAGTGTGATGGATGATGAGCATACAAAGGGCTTGATGATGATCATTTAATGGGTTGATGATAACGACTGGGTGATGGATGAATGCTATTATGGATGACCTGTACGAGAGAGTTGGATGAGCAGTGTAATCCATTAAAATCTGGTTGTTAGGTGGTTGACTAAATTATTGATGAGTAGAAGATAGAGAGAGAGAGAGAGAGAGAGAGAGAGAGAGAGAGAGATGTAATAACTAAACAAAACACCTCATTAGTAAATTATCCTAATTAAGAAACACTAATTAATCCTAGTCATTAGATAGATCAGTTTTCTTGCATTTATTGAGAGATCAAATTGGTAGAAATCATCTCGGTTCCAAATTGATTCCCAAAGAAATAGGTAAAAATGGGACGTGTTTCCCAATTTTAAGGTCAGTTAATCTTCAAGAAAATCTTTTGAAAATGTACAACAAAGGCTGGATATTGAGGCTGATGCAGTTCATGAATGTTGGGAATTTAATTTTAAGAGTTTAAGAGCCTGTAGGGGTTCAGCTCACAACTGACCTCACTCTAACCTTCTCCTCTGCTCTCAACATCACCAATCATCTCGAGGCTATCAACTGGGGATAAACTTCAGCAGGTTACTCAAGCTGTACTGTCTATGGACGTGTATACTTACACTGTCTATTTGTACACATGATAGTTAACATGAAATTGTGCCAGCCATTTTGCTGAATCTCTCTCTCTCTCCTCTCTCTCTCT
>NW_024735067.1:30000-57500 GCF_018991925.1 Homarus americanus
AACAACACACCCCTCTATGCTTGGCTGCTCACACTAATCTTCTCTCGTTGCTCTCCCAAGGCTTGTGAGGTGATGATAACTGTCCACCAAACACAATATACTTTATAAATGTACATGGAAGTCAACAGAGCTCATTTAAGTACGTTTTGGTAACTAATAAAAACTCTCCATCACTTATAAATATTAACTTAATAATTTACCCCGAATATTCTTCAAATTCAGATTTATATTGAATTAATAGTATACATTATAATTAGGTTCCATATACCTGGCTGTCCATTGAGGGAAAGGTGGATACAGTACACTGCATAATAAGTCTCGGTACACAGAAAGGCAGTGTGGCTCTCAGTGCACTCGACCGCCTTCACATCTCTTAACTAAAGACAGGTACCCAATCACCCCTGGGTCGACTAGAGGTTCCCCAAACATGAACTAGTGACCCTACGTACTTGAGTCGAGGGGATTATCTGTTCAGCCACCACATCTTATATTAGTTACTGTACATCACTCACCACCTAATATACACATAAGTCATTATACTCTACCACATTAACATACATTCATACAACTCAATACTTATATATTTCAAGACACAGGTTAACAGACTCACGTAAGTAAGTATCACTAACTTATGTATTAGTGTTTTGCTTATCGTCTACTTAACGTCATTGTAAATTAACGACGAAATTCTCGACGAAAAACCTGAATCATTTGGACATGGATTTCGACCTTGTGTTAGGGAGAAATAAAGAGGTTTTTCGTATACACAAACGTTAAAATTCCCGAGAATTTTTTTTAACTGGCTGTTATGTAAAAATTTGGACCTAACAGCAAAGAATATAAATGCGGTCATCTCCTGCAAGACAAAATTAACTGCTTTATAATTTTTAAAAGTTATGTGACCTGGAAATAGATGTAAAATTTCCCGTAAAAATCATAAATTTCATAAAATATTGTAACACTGGGAAATAAAAGTGATTAATAAGTATAACTTTTATATAAAATTTCGACCGTAATGCATGAAGATATAAGGGCGTTTATCCCATGCACAATAGATATATCCACGTATGTGTAATTTTCGGCCTTATGGTACATGGATATAAAAGCTTTTCTGCCATGCTCAGCTGAACTCCTTGCCTCGCCTTACCACGCAGGTGTCATGCAAACTACCCATCTGTCATGTTCTTAACGCCTACGTCATCAAAATTGCAGCTGTGTTAAGTGGTTGCTGGTGCGATATCAGTTGACCAGGCAGACTCCTGTGATGGTCTCAAGACACCCGCCGAACTGTGTACACTAACTGGAGACCTTTTAAGATAACAAGACCGATAAGAAGAACACCCTCAATTACTGAACAGATAACAGAGAACACTCTGTACTTGGAGAACACGAATATAAATTCAAAGATTCTATTTAGAGACTAAAGTACAGGTGAACGTGGAAGTGTACGTGTAAAGTGCAGTTATTCCCACACATACAGGAACAGACACAAGTACACACACACACACACACACAGGTACACGCAGATGTACAGCAAAGTTTATAATGGTGAAAGTGAAAGTAGGTCCCACAGTCCGGCTGTGTGGGCGGCACCGCCTGTAGTTTGAACCAACGGACCCGTAGGACAGGAAGCGAGCACTGTATCCATTCGACCACCGCACCCCAAATGATAGCTCTTTGAATTGAATTGAATTGAATTGAAACAGTTTATTTAGCCAAGAAAACACAGATACAGAGTGGATAATAATAACAATATTAACATGGCTGAGCCAGTTGAGAACCTGAGCTCTCTTTGAGGCACCTGATATATACTATACATTTATCTCAAGGAAGTATTATGATAACATTTAGTATCATCTGGAATAGTACAATAGTATGGTGGTAATAAGAACATGTTACCACGGTTATCACTTCAATATTGATTTATTTTATTTATTATATATATTTTTTAATTTATATTATAAATATACAGTATACATAAATTACAGTGGAATTGATAAACATAAGTATAATGGGGGAGCAGTACAACATGGGTTGTGCAGTATTAAGGTTGAACAAGAGGACGGAGCTGTCAGGATTATGTCTAATTGGCAATTATGTTTATTGTAATGGTAATTTCTTATCTATTTACATGATAATTTCCGATAAAACGGTTTTGATGGTATAATAGAAGCAGGTACTGTATATATAGTTGGTGTTACAAGAAATATTAATACTTAGACAATAGATATTGTTTAAGAGGTGTAGTAATACATCATAACGTCAACAGCACCGTCTATAGGTTAGACCTGAGCCAGGCCAGGCAGTACAGCCAAGTGCCTCATCACCGTCTGGGACACACACCTGCCGCCACCACAGTGTTCATACATCCCACCTGGGAATACCTTCCTCCTCCTCCTCCTCTATTTCCTCCTCCTCATCCTCCTCTTCTTCTTCGTCTTCCTTTTCCTCCTCCTCCTCTTCTTCGTCTTCCTTTTCCTCCCCATCCTCTTCTTTCTTTTCCTCCTCATCCTTCTCATTCCTTTTCTCTCTCCTCTTTCTCTTTCCTCACACTTCAGTACAGTGTAACTCTCAACCAACACACCTCACTCTCTTAGTCAAGGGCTACCAGAACCCCCTCCCCGGTCAATTTAACAGTTGCTATGATTTTTGGTTAGTTGGTGCCTATATCTTCCAAAAACCATCTGATATACACGCGATATCTGGTTGCTGGTACCCAATAATGGGAAGCAAAGATGGCCGCCATGCGTCGTCAGTGAAATTTAAGAAAACTGTAACTTTTGATCCAGTTGGACTACAAACATCTTTAAGGGATCAATTTCCATTAATAGGGGATGAAATTCACTGGTGACATTACTTTTGTATTTTGTTGGCATCTTCAGGCCCAAACACCCAAATTAGTAATAACGAAGGCTAAAAATGAAACATTTTTAAAACTCAAGTATCCATGTTGTTTCTTCCTTCCGTCACAGTCATTTCACCTTGTTGGAATTAAAAACGCAATTAGACATTAAATTTAGTAAAATTCATGCATTGTTTGCTAAATTAATCATGATTCATTGCAAATACCTGAGTACAGAAATGAATGATAGCCACTTTCCACCTAAAAGGCTAACATAAGACTCACTAAGGGTTAATTAAACGCTAGAAGTCCAGGTATTGTTGCTAAAATGTCCATATATGCGGCATATTCAAAGCAGAGTTCAGTAACAAGAAAAACTCCATCGAAAAAGTAAGGTAACCAGGAATGTTAAAAGTCCATCTCATAATATGCGTTATCAAAATTGCATGTTGTAGGCTTTCATTGCAGCAGCTAAATCAAAGGTGATGATTGTCCAACTTTGCTGCAAAGCTTTTGTCATGACACATACAGCATGTGGGGGCATTCATAGTTATACTGTTGTCTCTCCAGTGATTCGCTTTATTTATTGGTGGCAAATAAGTCCACAGTTATGAAACCTCCGCCTCTGACTCAGTAGGACACCCAACCTTTCCATCCAGGCACTATTTGCTTAAGGATGCCGACATTCAGCGGCCACAATATCCACAGTGTATCAGACTGATGAGCTTACAATCATCGCCATTTATATCAAGGGCACATTTATTTTAGTGGTTCAGGCTTCTTCTTTATATATGTAACATGGATATGGCCTTTCTATTCACGTGGAGCTGATCTTGCTTTTTGGTCTTAGGGATACTGACTGTCTCCATGCCTTCTGTGAGAAACCTCCTCCTGCAATAATAACCTTGTGTGCTATGTGTAATCATCTCGTCCAGATGTGTCTCTTCAGGGAGGTCAGAATTGCCAAAACAAATGGACCACTAAATTATTTAGATGTTACTATGTGTGGGGAAGAAGACCACTATGCTCTTCCTTAGATATACAGCAGTCATCATTTCAACGCATATAGGAACACAGTGCCCATTCAGTTGAGAGAACGATAGCTTCTGTGACTATATCAGGTGCCACAGAGACCACCAAGCATACTAACAGAAGTCATCAATATCCCATTAGTATTAATTTTTATTATGTCTATGCAGTGGGGTTACCCACTGCTTCTGGTCTGATAGAATTGTTTACTCTCCAGACAGAAGGACTGCATAAAATGTTGGGGCGGAGGTTGGTCCGCGTAAGGTGTGATGACCAGGAGGTGGTGGCAGCTCAAACTGACATAATTACTTCTCTCTTCAAAATGAGCACTGCTTCTTCGAGGATCCTTGGTTGCAGGGGCAGCTTCCAGAATACAGCCTCTGCTGCCGTGCACCTTGTGTGTGCAATGTTGGACGAATACTTGTACACCAATTCCTGCGGTAGTTGGTTGCCCAGGAATTCAATAGGACAAAATGGATTTAACTTTTACCTTGAGTTTACATGTTTTGTAATTTGGATTATGAAACTGTGAATGGTGATATTGCAGGTACTGAGAATATCTCCTCTGTAACATTAATGGTTCGTTCACATTACATCCTAGGATGATCTGCTTCTCGACTATGTTCATATGTGTATGCTGGAACATATATAGATTCATTGTAAATGTCTTCTTTGGCATGAGCCTCACACAGTTAGGTGTAGATGCTGGGCCCTCTCTCTGGGGATATGCTTCATAAGATTGTGATATTTGCTTCCTTTGCTAGGAGATCCGTCCGCAGACACAGGTGTTTATGGTCGTGTATGGATTGAGCTTTCTACTATATATCAGATTCTCGACTTCTTGATGTCAGCTTCATCAATATGGATCATATTTCTGATTATGTTTCTTTGACACTTTTGAGCATATGACGCGGTGGTGATCTTGGGGGGCAGGAGAGTTGCTTAGTTGTGAGACAGGTTGTTTCCTTGCTTTCTCATGGACTTCGGACTTAAGCGATTCACCTATCTACTTCATCAGCTTTGTTTTTGTAGAGATCTGCACTAAAAGTCGAATCGCTGTTAACATTTTCGGTGATAACCATGTTGGTGATGGACAGTGACATCTGGAAGAGCTTTTACGCAGTTCATTACCTTTTAGAGTCAGTTTTTCCATAGTTGACAGATTCTTGCAGCTTCGATTAATCTAAGATTTCTTGGCTAATGGGACTGATCTTTTTCGATGTTGGTGTAAAAACCGTCTGCAGCCAAATTATATATTCTTCTTCTTAAGCTCTTTTTTAAGGTTCAGTTGCTTCTCGTCTAATCACCCAATTTTCCCATCTTACTGAAAGACAAGATGGGATACATCAATAATTTGAATTGAATCAAAAATAAAAATTGATTGATTTGGTAAAAAAAAAATTGCCGTTTCAGACTCCGGCGGCCATTTTTGGATTCCTGGGCCTGTTGATGGCATCAAAAATCTACAATATTAATATCACCAGTGAATTTCTCATCCCCAATGATAATAAATTGATCCTTAAGAATGTTTGTGGTCAAATGGATCAAAAGTTACATTTTCTTAAATTTCACTGACGACGCATGGCGGCCATCTTTGCTGCCGTATCGGGTACCAGCAACCAGATATCGCGTGTATATCAGATGGTTTTGGGAAGATATAAACAACTAACCATAGCAGCAGTTAAATAGACCGGGGGAGACCTTCTTGGTATCTGGTTACCGATCTATCTGTCTTTCTACTGTATATATTACCAGCAACATTCTAGGCAGGGCTAATTCACACCTGAGAGTCACCGGAAAGCAACGCCTTGATTATAGTTGGTTACTTAACAACGTAAAAACATTATTTTTCCTTTACTCTTTATGTATCTACAGTACGAGGGACAGACAGCTGACTCACTCTTTGTATTTGTCAGTCATCAGCTCACACACCTCTCAAGGCTGACGGCTGACGGAAATATTATAACAGATCATGCATGACTGACAAATGTAATTGACTGATGTTCAAGAGGGCTGACAAAGGTAACTGACGGTTGTTCAATAAGGTTGACGGCTGTTCATGATGGTTGACAGCTGCTCAAGGTGGCTGACAGCTGTTAAAGGTGGATGACGACTGTTCAAGGTAGCTGACAGCTGTTCAAGGTGGCTGACGGCTGCTCAAGATGCCAGACAACTGTTAAAAATAGTTTACAGCTGTTGAAGGTGGCTGACAGCTAGTCAAGGTAGCTGACAGCTAGTCAAGGTAGCTGACAGCTAGTCAAGGTAGCTGTCAGTTGTTCAATAAGGCTGACGGCTGTTCAAAATACCTAACAGCTGCTCGAGATAACTGACAGCTGTTAAAGGTAGCCGACAGCTGTTAAAGGTGGCTGACGGCTGTTCAAGATGCCTGACAGCTGTCTAAGGTGGCTGATAGCTGTTAAAGGTGGTTGATAGCAGATCAGAGTGCTTGACAGCTGTTGAAGGTGGTTGACGGCTGTTCAGGATGGCTGACGGCTGATCAAGAAGGCTGGCAGCTGTTCAAGGTGGCTGTTGGATGTAAAAGACAGATGGCGAAGATTTTGGGCTGCTGTTGAAAGTGCCAAAAGAGTGATGAAGTTGGATGATGGATGAAGTCTGAATAAGATGGGTGATGGATGGAGGAGGGTGGATGAAGTCTGAATAAGATGGGTGAGGAGGGTGGATGAAGTCTGAATAAGATGGGTGATGGATGATGAAGATGGATGAAGTCTGAATAATATGGCTGATGGATGAGGAAGATGGATGAAGTCTGAATAATATGGCTGATGGATGAGGAAGATGGATGAAGTCTGAATAATATGGCTAATGGATGAGGAAGATGGATGAATTCTGAATAAGATGGGTGATGGATGAGGAGGGTAGATGAAGTCTTAATTAGATGGCTGATGGATGAGGAGCGTGGATGAAGCCTGAAGGTAGGTGATGGATGAGGAGGGTAGATAAAGTTTTAATTAGATGGCTGATGGATGAGGAGGGTGGATGACGTATAAGTAGAGTGACTGGTTAATAAAATCATAATTTAGCATAACACAGTTTATTGAGGCAGAAAGATATAATTTATACACCTTTAATCCCATCTCACCTGCCTGAACCCTTCTGGTACCTGTAACTCACCTGGAAACACACCTGATAATAACACATTCAGGTTAATATAACTTTCATAACATGGTGGTGTAATCTGGTATATAGTAAATACTTAACAGGTAAATTAATTAGCAGATATGAGGAGTACAGGATAAAGGAATTTTACCTGTAATATATGGTGGCTGTGTTTACTTTGACCTTGATTGACATACTGTTTCGTATTGTTTCTATACCTGCTCTCTCTCTCTCTCTCTCTCTCTCTCTCTCTCTCTCTCTCTCTCTCTCTCTCTCTCTCTCTCTCTCTCCTCCCCCCCTCTCTCTCTCTCTCTCTCTCTCTCTCTCTCTCTCTCTCTCTCTCTCTCTCTCTCTCTCTCTCTCTCTCTCTCTCTCTCTCTCTCTCTCTGTGCTGTTGCTGTATGTTGTTTACCTACATTGACAATTTAATTGATTAACATAAACTTTCATTCAGATTTTATTGAATTGTCTGTCTGTCTGTCTGTCTGTCTGTCTGTCTGTCTGTCTGTCCGTCAAACCTAAATCTAAAATAATATAATAATTGAAAAAACAATATTCCGAGACTTGTGACACACACACACACACACTACTTTGCTGTCACTCTGAATCGAGTATGACGATCATCCAGCTATGATACAATGATACGAGTTATTAAGGATGTCACCTTCGTTGGTGAGTTCTGGGGTGACTCAAGAGGCCGATACGGGACCGGCAGGGTCGATCACAGATGTTGCACGTGTGGAGGGCTACATCTAGTGCGGAAGGGGCGGTGGCAACGTCTTTCCGGCGTTGGCGCTTGTCTGCGTCGGTATGTAGTCGGCCTAACTTGAAAGTATTGACACCTTCTCGTGTGGTGCTCCTCCAAGCGTTACAGTGTGGAGTAATCGTCTCCCAGGTGAGGGGGTCGATTTGGCACTTTTTCAGGTTTGTCTTAAGACTATCCTTATACCTTTTCAGTTGCTCGCCAGCGTTATGTTTACTATTCGTTAGGTGACTGCAAAGTAGCTGCTTTGGCAGTCTACTGTCGTCCATGTGGGTAACATGGCCAGTTCAGTTAGTCGTTCATTGATAATAGTAGCCTCGATGCTCCTATAGTTGGTGTCAGCAAGAATACTGGCATTTGTTCTCTTGTCTTTCCAGCAAACTTGGAGGATGGAACGTAGACTACGTTGATGAAAATTCGCCATGATGTGCCTCCCGTATGTGACCCATGTCTTGCTGCCATATAGCAGGGTGGGTAGGACCACTGCTCGATATACATGTAACGTTGTAGATAACCTCAGCTCCCAACACAGCTGAAGACATGGGTACGGAGTCTGCCAAAGGCTTGAGATGCACATCTGATAAAATGTTGAATCTCTTCATGGATGTCTGCGGTGGTGGACAGGTGAGAGCCGTGATATTGAAAGTGGGTAAGATTAGAGAGGGTAGTACCGTTAAACTGGATGGATGGTGGAGGTGTGTCTGAACCAGGGGCAGGCTAAAGGAGTATCTGATTCTTACGTACATTCACCTCAAGGACAAAGTGTACATATTCATCTGCGTAGGTGTTCAGGATCTCCTGTAGGTCACGTTCAGTGTGAGCAACAAGGGTGAGGTCGTCTGCATACTGAAGCTCACTAATGGAAGCTGCCGACACCTTTGTTCCTGCCTGGAGATATTATATTGAAAAGATCCTTCATCCGGTACTTGATGTCCATCTAACCGGCAAAATTGGCACTGGCACGAGTAAGGAAGCAGCCAAGAAAATGGAAAAGAGTGTTGGTGCCAGTACACATCCTTGTCTAACCCCCGTTTGGATGGGGAAGATCTCAGACTGGGTGCCATTTTAAGGACACTGACGTTCATGCCATCGTGGAGTTGCCTCACAATGGCGATGAATTTCGGTGGACAGCCAAAACGGCTGAGGGTCCGCTAGAGGGCTTCCCTGTTGACCGAGTCATATGCTTTGGTTAGGTCGATGAAATCCATGTACAGGTCACGACGCTGTTCTCTGCACTTTTCTTGTATCTGACGGGCAGCAACGATCATGTCAGTGGTGCCACTTGATGTTCTAAAGCCACATTGAGATTCTGGGAAGAAGTTTTCCGTTTCGGGAAGAAGTCTGTTTAGGATGACTCAGGCGATAATCTCGCCACCTGCGGACAGAAGAGAGCTCCCACGGTAGTTGCCACAGTCTGACCGATCTCCCTTGTTCTTATAAATATTGACGATAGAGGCGTCTTTAAGAGCTTGGGGAATTTCCTTCTTTTCCCATATATTCTTCAGGAGAGGGTGGAGACGGTTGGCAAGTAGAGGTCCTCCTGCTTTATACAACTCGGCTGGGATTCCATCAGGCCCTGAGGCTTTGTTGAGTTTCATCTGTTTGATGGCAAGAGCTACAGTATCTCATCTAGGGATGGAGGATAGCTGAGGTGGGTCAGCTCTGGATGCTGAAGGACCTGCTGGGTAGTCAGGACACCCACATCAGTGTTTCAGTTAAGCAGTGAATGGTAGTGCTCTTTCCAGCTCTGACGGAGGATGTCATCATCTTTAATTATGGAGTTACCGTCGGATGAGCGGAGGGGGGCTGCGCCATGAGTGATTGGCCCATAAAATGTTTTAGTGGAATTGGAAAATTTGCATATCTTGTGTTGATCTGCAATTTTTTGTGTTTCACATGCTTTATTTTTAAACTAGTCGTTCTTTAGTTTGCGAAATTCCCGCTGGGCCGCCGTTTTCTTGCAGAAGGTATCATCTTTGGACAGAGACTGAGGGTTGTTCTGCCAGTCAGTTAAAGCAGTACGTTTATCATCGACGAGTACATTGACTGCCGGATCATTTTCATCAAACCAGTCTTGGTGTATTCTTTCGATCTGGCCGAGGGTCTCTGCAGGTTTTTATCATGACAGTGTTGAGAATATCCCATTCAGCACTAGGGTTTGGGTTGTTTGTTGTTGGGTTGTTTATTAGAGCATGTTCGAGTGCTCTCACGTGAAGTGAGAGCTTTGCCCTGACAAGCTGATGATTAATGTCGCAGTGGTCTGAGCCACGCATGGCATAGGTGATGAGGACATCTCGGCGATCTCTTTCTCTGACAATGATGTAGTCAATGAGATGCCAGTGTTTGGATCGAGGGTGTTGCCACGAACCCTTGAACTTGTCGGGCTGCCTAAACAAGGTGTTGATGATAGTGAGGTTGTGTGCAGCACACTTGCTGAGGAAGAGTAGGCCAGTGTGATTACACTTGCCTAGTCCGTTTCTCCCTATGGTTCCCTGCCAAATGTTAGCATCCCTGCCAACTCTGGCATCGAAGTCACCAAGTAGCACAACCTTGTCTTCTCTGGGGATAGAGGTTAGCACTCTGTCAAGGTCGGTGTAAAAGGCCTCCTTGATGTCATCCTCTGCATCCAGTGTTGGGGCGTATGCACTGATGAAAAAGGCATGACGTGAGTGATTCAGTGGAACTCCGAAGGTTATGAGGCGCTCGTTGATCCCAATAGGCATTTCAGTTAGCCTGTGTAGGATGCGTTGGCGGATGGCAAAGCCAACTCCATAAATGCAGTTTCTCTCCGCAGCAGGCTTACCCTTCCAGAAGAAGGTATAGCCAAACCCCCGTTCTGTGAGTTGACCCTCGTTTTCGAGACGGGACTCTCTAATGGCTGCTTTGTCGATGTTATACCTAGCCAACTCTTTGGCCACAAGGGCAGTTCTTCTTTCAGGACACTCATTTGTGCCAGTATCCAGAAGGGTCCTGACATTCCATGCACCGACCATACGAGATTGTATAGTTTGTTTTTGTTTGGATCTGTGATTTTGATTGTATTTTTGGCCGCATAAAGATGACCATACTGGGTGCAGTTGCCCAGTCAGGTTAGGTTTTTAGGCAGGTTATGTTTAGGGCACCTTTTCTAGCCACCTCTCCATGTGGGGTGAGCAGAGTGGGTACAGACAACCGGATTGCACTGCTGCCTAAATCTCAGTGTATAAACGACCATCTTATCTGTGCCGCCCATGTGGAGAGTTGTGACTAGAGACTCCTGGCAGTCATCTCTGCCTGTCCCCGTTGTCACTCGTCCGTCGCCATAGGACTTTAGTGGGTATCGGGGTTTTGATGATGATGAGAGGTATGATGAGCTGGGCGATGGCTGCGCATGAGTTGATTTATGTGGTGAGGCAGGAGCGCAGGCTGCAACCACAAATCTTGGCTCTCCCTTTTCCTAATCCAGGGGTGCAAGTGTTGCAACGACTGGAGAGAGGGGGAGTTGCAATGGACCGCTAATAACCCAGTTTGTTGAGTTTCGCCTAAGTAGCCTGATCATCAGACATTGTCTTCGTCCGCTGGTGTAGTCGTTAGATTTCCACGGTGGTCACCTCTTCTGCCTATACTGCCAGTGGGGTCTTGTTGGAGCTCAGTAAGCACGTCTGCCTGATGCGGGGTTCCTCAGTAGATTTTTCGTTGGTGGGTTTACTCCCGTAGCCATATACCTACTAAGGTTAACCTGCAAGACAAGCGGGGCAATGGTTGGTAGGCGCCATGATGTGTCCACATGCCATTGGGCCTATGCACCGTCCCTCTGGGGCCCACTTCTTCTCCGAGATCCCCTATTGGTCTAGTCTGGGCCCACGAGGCACCCAGTTACCGTGTGTTGCCACGAGGAGGCACAGCAGGAGTCTTGATGGTGAGATGATTGCGTACTGACAGGGGAAAACTTATGTAAGTTGCTTCCCTGTTCTCCACGAGGGCTAGCCAGCGGCGGTAGCTGAAAGCGAGAGGGAGCAAGCAGTGCTTGTACCTTAGCACAATGCTGCCACACGAGACGCATTTCACCACCCTGTGTGCTACACACACACACACACACACACTGGAGAGAAGTAGGCAGGTATATCATCAATTTGACCACGCGTGTAAACATTTTATTTGGTCGGTCAGTTTTGAATCAAGAAAGTCACTTAATGCTGACCTGCTGTCTGGCCACTACCCAGAGGGTTTGTTTATGTGGTTCTGGAGTCTTAACACAGTGTGTGGCGGTCTAGTAAATCAAGAAGAATATTGTAGACGTATTTTGATGTTCTCAGTGTGAGCACATGGTGAGTGAGGTGGAATATACCTTTTAATTATCAGTAATACTCCCAAGGTCCCTCAGTACTTTGTTATCTCTTAAGAATTGTTTATTTCCAGTCCACAGAGAGCCAAAGTCTGAAGATAAAGTTCTTTTGCGGAAAAAAGGTGATCTAACATGTTTCTCAAAGGTACATGCTCAGTTTATTACACCTCATCCCAGCCCTCACATTGGCTAACTTACAGCTCACGTCGCCCATTAGGGAACGAGGATCTGCATAGCGAGTATAAACGTTACTACAGTCAGCAAATAAACTGTAATCCACGTCTGTGTTGGTGGTTAACTCTATCATTTATACCTAACATGAACCAGCAGTGGTCCCACGATGGAGCCTTGTGGGACACCAAATGAAAAACAAAGAATTTGATAGATAATACTCCAAATAAACAAACTCCTTCCTGGTTAACTAAGATACGAAGAACTATTTTATTTACGGTTCTGATACCATAGTGGACTAGTTATCACGGTAAGACTGTTTGGTCTCCGTTGTCTAAAGCGTGTAGCAGAGATTCTGTGCACCTTGTCACTCGTAAACCAGATCACATAAAGATTAACGTAACCTAACATAACCTAACCTGAACTAACCTAACCTAACCTAACCTAACCTAACCTAACTTCAAAGGGGTCCTAGTCTATTACACGCTGAGGAAAGTGGTAGATGGCTGAGGAAGGTGGATGACTGATGAGGAAGGTGAATGACGGCTGAAGAGGGTGAGTGACGGGTGAAGAAGGTGAGTGTTGGGTAAGGAAGGCGAGTGACGGATGAGGAAGGTGAATGACGGAGCAGGAAAGTGGATGACTGATGAAGAAAGTTGATGACGGCTGGGGAAGGTGGATTACTGAGGCGGAAGGTAAATGACGACTGAGAAAAGTGGATGACGGCTGAGGAAAGTGGATGACGGTTGAGGAAGGCTAAGCTGGGTTGGGAAATAATCTCCCCGACATAGCACAGGTGAAATGCCCTTTGATGGGTAGACTCCCAGCTGGTGTGTTGCGTCATGTGCAGGTGTTGTGGGTGTTACTGACACACACTCCCTCTCTCTTTGTTTATTTTTATCTCTCTCTCTCTTTACCTCCTTCTCTCTCTCTTTCTTTGTCTCCCTTTCTCTCTCTCTCTCTTTCTGTGTCTCCCTTTTTCTCTGTCTCTGTCTCGTTATATGTGTGAATCACGAAGAGAAATATTAACAGACGATCGTCATTACTACTTTACTACATATAATTTCTAGCTGGTCGACCTTATGACCGCATGGGTAAGAACTACACCCTAAGTTAACGAGCTGCCTGACCCAGTGTCCAGGAATAGTCTGAGAAGATCGGACAACTCGCCAACTGCACTGGCTAACCATTATCCAGTGAAATATATGTATATACAAATCAATACAGAGTTCAGTGGTTGTCCTGTACCGAATCATAGCCAATTCCTTACCTCCAGGTGTTACAACGTTTATGCATAATCAAAGAGGCAGAATAGTCACGATATATTTACATTTATTGCCCGTAAACATTGTTATGGCGGAGAGGACACACCTAAAAGAGAAGTTGTTGTTGATGGTAAAATGTATAACTGCGCTTCAACAGATAAGGTCCTCAAGTACATTAGTTTACCATACATCAATGGTCCCCAACCTGCAGTCCGAGCGGAACCATATTGTGGAGCTCGCAAGGATATATTAGAAAAGTGTCAATTATTTTGGATTCTTTGTAAGAGTGAAATTAATGAAAATATGTAATAACTTAATACAACAGTCGTGTACAGAACGTGTGTATTTACCCCAGACCTGGCCCTGAGAGAGAGCCAGCCTTCTCACTGGGGTGAATAAACACGTCCTGTCCAAGAGTAAATGTAAAAAAGTATGTAACTGGTAACAGTTTGAAGTGTAAAACTAAAAAAATAATGTACAGTATATATTAGGGTTTTTTATTTCTTGAATGTAGATCCTAAGTTTTGGCGCACTCCACTATATTTACAATGTGGCCCAAAGCCTACAAAAGGCTGGGGACCACTGCCATACACTTCAGTCTGTTCATTATGAATATGTAACACTTGGCCCCGCCCACCCATATGATGTATGTTTTTGTGATTGGATAATATGGCAGTATCATCTGTGGAAGTAAAGTTTAGTCAATCTACAGAACTTCGTTAATTGTTTTCTTAATGGCCAATCACAAGCCAAGACTAGAGAAAGAGGGCGGGGCTATTTGACATTTCCATGATGAACACACAATAGTTGTTATAAATGAAAGAGAAGAAGAAATAGATCCTTAGTATATGATAATATTATGCTTTCAAGGTCAGGGGTGGGAGACACGAGAAGAAGGTGTGGAGGAGGAACATAGTGTGGAGGAGGGACATGGTGTGGAGGAGGAACATGGTGTGGAGGAGGAACATAGTGTGGAGGAGGGACATGGTGTGGAGGAGGGACATGGTGTGGAGGAGGAACATAGTGTGGAGGAGGGACATGGTGTGAGGAGGAACATGGTGTGGAGGAGGAGGAGGGACATGGTGTGGAAGGAGTGGGAGGGGAACATGGTGTGGAGGAGGACATGGTGTGGAGGAGGAGCATAGTGTGGAGAGGGACATGGTGTGGAGGAGGACATGGTGTGGGGAGGAGGAGGAGGGACATGGTGTGGAGGAGGAACATGGTGGGAGGAGTGGACATGGTGTGGGGAGGTGAGGAGACATGGTGTGGAGGAGGAATGGTGTGGAGGGAGGAACATATGGTGTGGAGTGGAACATATGGTGGAGGAGGGGGTGGAGGAACATGTGTGTGGGAGGAGGAACATGGTGGAGGAGGAGGTGTGGAGGGAAGGAGGACATGGTGTGGAGTGGTGTGGAGGAGGAACATGACATGGTGTGGAGGAGACATGGTGTGGAGGAACATGGTGTGGAGAGACATAGTGGGACATAGTGTGGGTGGAGGAGGAACATAGGTGTAGTGTGGAGAGGAACATGGTGGAGGAGGGACATAGTGAGTGAGGAGGAACATAGACATAGGTGGAGGGACATAGTGTGGAGGGGGACATGTGTGGAGGAACATAGTGTGGAGGGGAACATGGTGTGGAGGAACAGGTGAGGGAGGGAACATAGTGTGTGGAGGAGGACATGGTGTGGACATGGTGGAGAACTGGTGTGGAGGAGGACATGGTGTGGAGGAGGAACATGGAGATGGTGTGGAGGTGTGAGAGGAGGGACATGTGTGAGGAGGAACACATAGTGTGAGGAGGGACATGGTGTGGAGGGGAGAGGAGGAACATAGGTGTGGTGAGGAGGAACACATGGAGGACATAGTGTGGAGGAGGGACATAGTGTGGGGAGGGAGAACATGGTGTGGAGGAGGGTGAGGAGGAACATAGAACATAGTGTGGAGGAGGAACATGGTGTGGAGGAAATAGTGTGGAGGGGGCATGTGTGGAGGGAACATAGTGTGGAGGAGGACATGGTGTGGGGAACATGGTGTGGAGGGAACATAGGTGGGAGGAGGACATGGTGTAGGAACATAGTGTGTGGAGGAGGAACAGAGGGAGAACATGCATGGAGGAGGAAATACAGGTGGGGAGGGACATAGTGTGGAGGGGGCATGGTGAGGAGGGAGACATAGGACATAGTGTGGAGGAGGGGGGACATGGTGTGGAGGAGGGAGGAACAGGTGGAGGAGGAACATAGTGTGGAGTAGTAGTGTGGAGGAGGAACATAGTGTGGAGGAGGAACATGGTGTGGAGAGGTATGGGGTGGAGGAGGACATAGTGTGTAGTGTGGGGACATTGTGTGGAGAACATAGTGAGGACATAGTGTGGAGGAGGAACATGGTGTAGGAACATAGTGTGGAGGAGGGATAGTGGAGGAGGAACATGGTGTGGAGGGGAACATGGTGTGAAGAGGTGTAGGACATGGAGTAGTGTGGAGGAGAGGGACATATGGTGTGGAAGAGGAAATGGTGTGGAGAGGAACTAGTGAACATAGTGTGGAGGAGGAACGGTGTGGAGAGAAAACATAGTGTGGAGGAGCATGGTGTGGAGGAACATGGTGGGAGGAGACATAGTGTGGAGAGGAACATAGTGTGGAGGGAGTGAGGACATGGTGTGGAGGGAACATATGGTAGGATGAGGGACCATAGTGTGGAGGAGGAACATGTGTGTGGAACATAGGTGTGGAGGAGAACATAGTGTGGAGGAGGAACATGGTGTGTGAGGAGGAACATAGTGTGGAGGAGGAACATAACATGTGGAGGAGGAACATAGGAGGGGAACACATGTGTGAGGAGGAACATAGTGTGAGGAGGAGGACATGGTGTGGAGTGTGGAGAGGGACATGGTGTGGATAGTGTGGAGGCATAGTGTGGATGGTGGAAAATAGTGTGAGGGGAGCATAGTGTGGAGGGCAGCATATGTGGTGGAACATAGTGTGGAGGGGGAACATAGTGTGCATAGTGTGGAGGAGGGAGGAAAATGGTGGGGAGGAACAGGTGGGAGGAGGAACATAGTGTGGAGGAGGACATAAGAGGAAATATGTGTGTGGGTGGGACATTCGGTGGGAGGAGACATACTAGTTATATGGGGGAGGAACATAGTCTATATGTGTTTATCACACGTGTGGAGGAACACACACACACATGGAGGGAACACACACACACAGGGGGGGGGGGACATGGTGTGGAAGACATAGGTGCATATGGTACATGTGTGAAGGGTGGAGGGAGAACATGGTGTGGACTGGTGTGAAGAGGAAATAGTGTGGAGGAGGGACATGGTGTGAGAGAACAGTCAGGGGGAGGAGGAACATGTTAGGAGGAAATGGTGTGGAGGGGGACATAGTGTGGAGGAGGAAATATGGTGTGTGTGGAGGAAACATAGTGTGGAGGAGGAACATAGCATAGTGGAGGAGGAACATGGTGTGGAGGAAATGTGTGTGTAGGAGCAGCTTGTGGAGGGTGGAGGAGCAGCATGGTGTGGAGGGCACATGGTGTGGAAGGAGGAACATGGTGGAGGGACATAGTGGGAGGACCAACTGAAGGACTGAGTTCAAGTTATTACTGAAGTCTTGTCTGTCCTGTTTATCACACACACACACACACACACACACACACACACACACACACGTAGACTCATGTATATATGACTGAATGTGTGTGTGTTCCGCAATTCTGTGTGTAAGTATATGCGTGTGCTTGCATTTATGTACGTGTGTGTATGGCGAGAATTGGAGGAGGTGGATGAAGAGGAAAGCACAAAGAGAAAGAAGAATTAATCGTCACAATAGGTTTAACGATGAGATAAACGAACAGGTGTCGTTAGTGGTTGAGTGGACCTAAGTTCATTGTGTAACTGGACTACCTTGGTTCGAACCCCGAGCATGAGACCAGAGTTAAATTTTCCCATATTTAGTGTCTGTTTATTTACTTTTTATTTTTTATTTATTTATTTTTTGTATTTTGTTGTTTAATTTTGTCTTTATTGGAGTGTCAGTTGATTTATTGTTTAATTGTGTTTTTGTTAAGGAGGTTTTTGTTTTATGCCTTTCTTTTGTTTTATAGAGCCTGTGTATCAAATTTGTCTATTACACACACACACACACACACACACGCACACGCACACACGCACACACACACACACACACACACACACACACACACACACACACACACACACTGTACATTATGTGTAGAGTGAAGTATGTATATCGTACTTCACTAACTTGGCTTCTCTATTTCATTCATATAATCATTAGTTTGTTAAATTTTGCATTTTCTTAAGTATATAGCTTTATTACTTTATTTAAATGTGTTAATTTATAGAATATTTTGCCTTTTTTAATAACTAATTAGGTGGTTGTTCGTTAGCTGTCTACTTCCTAACGCCAATTAATTATTTATATTTAATTGTCAATTTTCAACGATTTGTGAATTTTTTTTTAATTCGTAACTTTTGAACGACTTTATATCAACTGTGAGTGGTCCGTGATTGGCCTGTGATTGGTCCGTGATTGAACTGGTGATTGGTCTGTGATTGGTCCGTGATTGGTCTGTGATTGGGTCTGTGATTGGTCGTGATTGGTCTGTGATTGGTCTGTGATTGGTCCGTGATTGGTCTGTGATTGGTCCGTGATTGGTCTGTGATTGGTCCGTGATTGGTCTGTGATTGGTCTGTGATTGGTCCGTGATTGGTCCGTGATTGGTCCGTGAGTGGTCCGTGATTGATCCGTGAGTGGTCCTTGATTGGTCCGTGATTGGTCAATTAGAGTTCTATGTATTCCTTAAGCCTTAAAATTTACATCTACGACATCAGCAATTTGTATTTGCTAATCAACTAATTTATATTTAACAATTTGCATAAACTACACGTACAGGTATTAACACTTATGAGTAGAGTGATCTTATGTTATGACTGGAGGTGTGAGGTAAGAGGTCGGTGATTGGAGTAGAGTGATCTTATGTTATGACTGGAGGTGTGAGGTAAGAGGTCGGTGATTGGAGTAGAGTGATCTTATGTTATGACTGGAGGTGTGAGGTAAGAGGTCGGTGATTGGAGTAGAGTGATCTTATGTTATGACTGGAGGTGTGAGGTAAGAGGTCGGTGATTGGAGTAGAGTGATCTTATGTTATGACTGGAGGTGTGAGGTAAGAGGTCGGTGATTGGAGTAGAGTGATCTTATGTTATGACTGGAGGTGTGAGGTAAGAGGTCGGTGATTGGAGTAGAGTGATCTTATGTTATGACTGGAGGTGTGAGGTAAGAGGTCGGTGATTGGAGTAGAGTGATCTTATGTTATGACTGAGGTGTGAGGTAAGAGGTCGGTGATTGGAGTAGAGTGATCTATGTTATGACTGAGGTGTGAGGTAAGAGGTCGGTGATTGGAGTAGAGTGATCTTATGTTAGACTGGAGACGAGGTAAGAGGTCGGTGATTGGAGAAGGATCTTATGTTATGACTGAGGTGTGAGGTAAGAGGTCGGTGATTGGAGAGTGATCTATGTTATGACTGAGGTGTGAGGTAAGAGGTCGGTGATTGGAGAGTGATCTTATGTTATGACTGGAGGTGGAGGAAGAGGTCGGTGATTGGAGAGAGTGATCTTATGTTATGACTGGAGACGGAGGTAAGAGGTCGGTGGTTGGAGTAGAGTGATCTTATGTTATGACTGGAGGTAAGAGGTCGGTGATTGGAGAGAGTGATCTTATGTTATGACTGGAGGTGGAGGTAAGAGGTCGGTGATTGAGTAGAGGATCTTATGTTATGACTGGAGGTGGAGGTAAGAGGTCGGTGATTGGAGTAGAGTGATCTTATGTTATGACTGGAGGTGTGAGGTAAGAGGTCGGTGATTGGAGTAGAGTGATCTTATGTTATGACTGGAGACGTGAGGTAAGAGGTCGGTGATTGGAGAGATTAGGTCTTGATAAGCTCAAGGGTTAGTGACATGATCTTACAGTGAATCCTCTATTTAACGGACTATATGGAGATGAAAGTCCGTTATGTCGAGGGTCCGTTAGATGTGAAACCTCCATTTAACGGACTATATGGAGATGAAAGTCCGTTATGTCGAGGGTCCGTTAGATGTGAAACCTCCATTTAACGGATTATATATAAAACAAAGAAGCGTGGTCGTGTTTGTGTGTGTGTCTCGCACGAGAATTCCGGAAACTACTTTACCGATCTGTAGTGATGATGGATGGTGTTATATGTAGTGATGATGGATGGTGTTATATGTAGTGATGATGGATGGTGTTATATGTAGTGATGATGGATGGTGTTATATGTAGTGATGATAGATGGTGTTAATGGTGATGATGGATGGTGTTATATGTAGTGATGATGGATGATGTTATATGTAGTGATGATGGATGGTGTTATGTGGTGATGATGGATGATGTTATATGTAGTGATGATGGATGGTGTTATATGTAGTGATGATGAATGGTGTTATATGTAGTGATGATGGATGGTGTTATATGTAGTGATGATGGATGGTGTTTATAGTGATGATGGATGGTGTTATATGTAGTGATGATGAATGGTGTTATATGTAGTGATGATGGATGGTGTTATATGTAGTGATGATGGATGGTGTTATATGTAGTGATGATGGATGATGTTATATGTAGTGATGATGGGTGGTGTTATATGTAGTGATGGATGGTGTTATATGTAGTGATGATGGATGGTGTTATATGTAGTGATGATGGATGGTGTTATATGTAGTGATGATGGATGGTGTTATATGTATTGATGATGTGTTATATGTAGTGATGATGGATGGTGTTATATGTAGATGATGGATGGTGTTATATGTAGTGATGATGGATGATGTTATATGTAGTGATGATGGATGGTGTTATGTGTAGTGATGATGGATGATGTTATATGTAGTGATGATGGATAGTGTTATATGTAGTGATGATGAATGGTGTTATATGTAGTGATGATGGATGGTGTTATGTAGTGATGATGGATGGTGTTTATATAGTGATGATGGATGGTGTTATATGGTGATGATGGATGGTGTTATATGTAGTGATGATGGATGGTGTTATATGTATGATGATGGATGATGTTATATGTAGTGATGATGGGTGGTGTTATATGTAGTGATGGATTGTTATATGCAGTGATGATGGATGGTTTATATGTAGATGATGGATGGTGTTATATGTAGTGATGATGGATGGTGTTATATGTAGTGATGATGGATGGTGTTATATGTAGTGATGATGGATGGTGTTATATGTAGTGATGATGGATGGTGTTATATGTAGTGATGATGGATGATGTTATATGTAGTATGATGGATGGTGTTATGTAGTGATGATGGATGATGTTATATGTAGTGATGATGGATGGTGTTATATGTAGTGATGATGAATGGTGTTATATGTAGTGATGATGGATGGTGTTATATGTAGTGATGATGGATGGTGTTTTATATAGTGATGATGGATGGTGTTATATGTAGTGATGATGAATGGTGTTATATGTAGTGATGATGGATGGTGTTATATGTAGTGATGATGGATGTTATATGAGTGATGATGGATGATGATATATGTAGTGATGATGGGTGTTATATGTAGTGATGGATGGTGTTATATGTAGTGATGATGGGTGGTGTTATATGTAGTGATGATGGATGATGTTATATGTAGTGATGATGGATGGTGTTATATGTAGATGGTGGATGGTGTTATATGTAGTGATGATGGATGGTGTTATATGTAGTGATGATGGATGGTGTTATATGTAGTGATGATGGATAGTGTTATATGTAGTGATGATGAATGGTGTTATATGTAGTGATGATGGATGGTGTTATGTAGTGATGATGGATGGTGTTATATGGTGATGATGGATGGTGTTATGTAGTGATGATGGATGATGTTATATGTAGTGATGATGGATGGTGTTATATGTAGTGATGATGAATGGTGTTATATGAAGTGATGATGGATGGTGTTATATGTAGTGATGATGGATGGTGTTTTATATAGTGATGATGGATGGTGTTATGGTGATGATGAATGGTGTTATATGGTGATGATGGATGGTGTTATATGTAGTGATGATGGATGGTGTTATATGTAGTGATGATGGATGATGTTATATGTAGTGATGATGGGTGGTGTTATATGTAGTGATGGATGGTGTTATGTAGTGATGATGGGTGGTGTTATATGTAGTGATGATGGATGATGTTATATGTAGTGATGATGGATGGTGTTATATGTAGTGATGGTGGATGGTGTTATATGTAGTGATGATGGATGGTGTTATATGTAGTGATGAGGATGGTGTTATATGTGTGATGATGAATGGTGTTATATGTAGTGATGATGGATGGTGTTATATGGTGATGATGGATGATGTTATATGTAGTGATGATGGGTGGTGTTATATGTAGATGGATGGTGTATATGTAGTGATGATGGGTGGTGTTATATGTAGTGATGATGGATGATGTTATATGTAGTGATGATGGATGGTGTTATATGTAGTGATGATGGATGGTGTTATATGTAGTGATGATGGATGGTGTCATATGTAGTGATGATGAATGGTGTTATATGTAGTGATGATGGATGGTGTTATGTAGTGATGATGGTGGTGTTATATGTAGTGATGATAAGACAATAAAATAATAACAGTTTAATGCTAAAAAATATACTTTGCTGTACCGTTGTAGTGAAAAACATGGTGAAACTTACATACACCGTTAATGAACTATTGATGGAAGAAGAAGTTTTGGGGACTGAACAGTGAGACAATGTGGATCCTCCCGGAGGGTGGCGTCCTACCGTGGCCTAGCGGATGAGCCACCCGGACGGCGGCGATTCTGCTAATATTGAGATAAAAATCCGTTATATTAAGGTTTCACTGGAGACGGAAAGTTACTGATTAGATATTTGATATTAGAGATTAGGTATTTTTGACTGGAGGCTGGTCAGTAGAAACGGCAAATGATTCGACCTTTAATAATAGCGACTGTAACCCTGATGATATAGACGGAGATGACGGATTAGACAATGAAGATTAGATACATAAAAAAAATCGTGACTGAAGATTAGAAGATTAGAAAAGGGCAAAAAGATGCGAGAAAGACAAATGATTCGAAAAAATAATTATGATTGGAAATTAAAAAAAAGAATAAAAGATAAAAATTGATTCGAGACTGGAAACTGGACAGAAAATATTAGAAACAAGTGAAAAACACTTATATAAAACGAATCTTATAACTATTTTAGATTAGGATTCTCTGGATTAGGACTCAAGATTAGGATTCTCTGGATTTGGACTCAAGATAAGGATTCTCTGGATTAGGACTCAAGATTAGGATTCTCTGGATTAAGACTCAAGATTAGGATTCTGGATTAGGACTCAAGATTAGGATTCTGATTAGGACTCAAGATTAGGATTCTGGATTAGACTCAAGATTAGGATTTCGATTAGACTCAAGATTTTGATTCTGGATTAGGACTCAAGATAAGGATTCTCTGGATTAGGACTCAAGATTAGGATTCTGGATTAGGACTCAAGATTAGGATTCTCTGGATTAGGACTCAAGATTAGGATTCTCTGGATTAGGACTCAAGATTAGGATTCTCTGGATTAGGACTCAAGATTAGGATCTTCTGGATTAGGACTCAAGATTAGGATTCTCTGGATTAGGACTCAAGATTAGGATTCTCTGGAAGTATAAGTGTAAAAAATTAAGGTGGGTTTAATAGACATACGATGATATAGGTTTTAAGGTGAAGTTTTATATTTTATGGAAGCAAGACAGGTGTAAAATTATAGGTGTATTAATTAAAAGGTTACAGGTAAGTCACAGGTGTTCTGAGCAGCGTCTGTAGGTGTGATTTATGATATATTATACTAAAGGGTTGAAGTAATCCTGTCTCTCTCTCTCTCTCTCTCTGAAGAAAGGATGAGAGAGAGAGAGACGAGGTGTACACATCAGCAGGACCACCAAACATGGCTGGGGTGATCTGCTTCTGTCACACAAACACATTCCTGACGCTCCCGGTGTGTGTGTGTGTGTGTGTGTGTGTGTGTGTGTGTGTGTGTGTGTGTGTGTGTGTGTGTGTGTGTGTGTGGCTAATCATTCATATATTCTGTTATTTTTACTCCCTTGTGTTGTCTCTATCTCTTGCATGCCTCATTGACTCTTCTCCCTCTCCCTCCCCTCTCTGCCCCCATCATTTTCTCCCACCTTCCTCTCCCCCCCTTTCCCACCCATCTCATAACCCACCTCCCACTCATCTGTCCCTCTCTTCCTCCCCTCTCCCACCCACTATCTCCAGGTCCCGTCACTGTACACCTCTCATCATAGGCAGCAACTCGGTGCCCAGGGAGCTAATGACTAGATAGGCCTGACAGGTAAGAGAGAATATTAGGAGTGTATGGAAAGTTAAGTGAGAGTAAAATAAAAGAAACAGAGAGAATAAAATAGAAATATGGATAATACAGATAAATGAATAAGAGAGAGAGAGAAGGAGAGAGAGAGAGAGAGAGAGAGAGAGAGAGAGTCTTCTGGAGGAATGCCACAAGGTCAACCACGGTCAAAAGTCACTGGGTTTGTGGGGAAGAAGGGAGAGGAGGTAGGGAGGGAAGGAGGGAGGAAGGAGGGAAGGATAAGGAGGAGAGAAGGGGGGTTAACGCCTCCTACCTCCTAGTAAATCTCTTCAATTTCCGAACTATAACTTCCTTCCTTCACCTCTAATCATCTCTCACCTCTTCTCTCTCTACAAAACAAAGGAGAGTAGCAAGTAAGGGTGTGAAGGGGGGAGACGGGTGGGTAGGGACAGTAAGGTCAGATAGTTGACAGTTATATTTTTGTTACGTTGATTTTCTTTTTGTTTTTTAACTTTAAGAAGAAAACAGTATATGTATAGAGTAAAGAAAAATAATAATAATCATAATTAAACAACTATAAACGTTTATAAACAAAACCCCAAAACAAAATAATGAGGACGTCTCACCTGTAGCAACAAAGACAACGCATATTTAACATTCATTCTGTGTCGCCTGAACATCAAGGTCTTGGTGTGGCAGGTCCTCAGGTGACAGAGATAACAGTGTGTGACGCGTAGTGATGTTACCTGGGGCACCCGACGTTGTCCCGGTGGCTTTTTGACACTTTTAATTACATAACTACTACATCAAATTTCAGCTGTTTATGTTAAATAGGGTGGCTACAAAAACCCACACACACACATACACACACACACACACACACACACACACACACACACACACACACACACACACACACACACACACACACACATAATGGTTCCATATTGAGTTAGAGCAGCAGCTAATGGCCTATGTCCGTTCACTGACCTAAATTAAGTGCCTAAAAAAAATATTACAATACGAAATCTCGGTTATGTGTTAAGCTGTGTGGTCATCACAAGGGAGCCAGTGTTAGGTGGAGGTTCTAAGGTCTGGTTAAACATTGGTGAACATTCTCGAAGATGTTTAATTAAATAATCAAATTTCAGTTCTCTTTCTTAATAACCGTGGCAGTAGCTTAACGAAGAAACAGAAAATATATTTTGGTAGGTGAGGTCGTCACCTAAGGGGGTGGGGGCGCTGACCGGAAATTTCACCTCCACGTCAAATTTCAGATCTCAATCATTTAAACTGTAGTCGTGTATAGCGAACAATTACACAAACAAACAGACATATTCTATGTTTATAAATTGTATAGAACCGAGAGTAAACGAGGTTTATATAAGTGAAGGTAAATTAGGGTAATAATAATAATAATGAACGGGTGGAGACTCAGCCCACGAGGCTTTACCATGGCAGAACCAACATCGAACTAGTTACTATAAATTAATGTAGTTACCGCTGAAGACTATCTCACTTTAGCGTTTTCCTTAACTGCGGAGAAGGCCTCTGTGTTATGTGAACAGTTACGAGCAACACTTGGACACTTTTGGAGGGATTTACACCACAAGTTTATCATGTGGACCTTTGCACAACTTGACGAAGCCTACCAAGTTTAGTGCAAATCAGCAAACATGTTCTTGAGTAATACTCGAGCGTACAGACAGACAGACAGACAGATAGACAGACAGACAGGACCTAAAACAAAACTCTGTCTCAGCAGAAAATAACTCGTGGTTCCCCTTAACACGTTAGAGGCTCACCTCGCCAGGTGCTCCCAGGTGAGAGTTTTACTTGTCGGGAAATGTGAAGGTGAACAAACCTTGGAGAGAGAAAACACCACATTCCTGGGGCAGATTACTGCTGCTACTGCTGCTGCTGCTGCTGCTGCTGCTGCTGCTGCTGCTGCTGCTGCTGCTGCTGCTGTTGCTGCTGCTGCTGCTGCTGCTGCTGCTGTTGCTGCTGCTGCTGCTGCTGCTGCTGCTGCTGCTGTTGCTGCTGCTGCTGCTACTGCTGTTGCTGTTGCTGCTGCTGCTGTTGTTGCTGCTGCTGCTGCTGCTGCTGTTGTTACACCGCTGCTGTTGCTACTGCTGCTGCTGTAATAATGAGGGTAATCAAAATCCCACCAACAATGACAAATTAATTAGGTCTGATGATGTTAATAATAATAACTAATATATATTACCTTTACGTCTTGATATTATCTTCACTTTATGTCGTTTAATGAAATAAATGTTCAGTGTGTAAATGACCAGACAGCCAAGACACAAGTCGTCATGAATGATTATGAAAACATTAGACCCTCAGATGAGAAGTGGGGGAGTTAGGCGGAAATTCTCAATTACTGTATACAACATAAACTACCTAACCTAACCTAACCTAAGTTAAGATAGGTTAGGTTATGGTAGGAAAGTTGGGTAGGTTGGGTTGTGTTGGGTAGTTTAGGTTAGGTTAGAGGTTCCTCCACCCTTCTCCATGCTTGACATAATAACCTCAACCGACCTGTTCGTGGTACTAACAACAACAAGGACCGTCTAGCGGGTGGTCAGACAAACACAGGTAGGTCGATGTTATCATACTGGTTTGGCAGTTCAAACGGAGACTCTTTCCTCTCATTCTCCTCTGCTCCTCCTCCTCCTCCTCTCATTCTCCTTCCGTCTTCCTCCTCTCTCATCTCCTCCTCTTCTCCTCCTCTGCCCTCCTCCTCTCATCTCCTCTCCGTCTCTCCTCCCCTCTCCTCATCTCCTCCTCCTTCTTATCTCCTCCTCCTCTCCTCTTTCCCTCCCTCTCGTCTTCTTCTCCTCTCTATCTCTCCTCCTCTCTATATCTCCTCCTTCCTCATCACTCCCCTCCTCCCACCCTCTTCATTTCAATCATTATTCTTTTACTCGTTTATTCTCTCCTACTGTACAGGTCCACATACAAGTACAGTTACAGGTATATAAGTACAGGTACAGTAATATCTACCTATAGTACCTGAAGCCTTCACCTGTACACACCGGCAATATACTTCAGACTTCCTAAATTAACAGAATATATTTTTTCAGTATAGTGTTGACTTTAGTGCTGAGGTGTGGCTGGGGGGATGGGTAGGGGAGGGGAGGGGTAGGTGAGGGGAGGGGTAGGTGAGAGGGGAGGGGTAGGTGGAGAGGGGAGGAGGTAGAGGAGGGGAGGAGTGTTGGTGAGGAGGAGGAGGAGGAGGTTGGTGAGGGAGGAGGGAGAGGGGGAGGAAGGAGGAGCAGGAGGCAGGGAGGAGGGAGGAGGGGAGAGGAGGGTGGGGAGGGGAGGAGGAGGTCAGTGAGGGGAGGAGGAGGAGAGGGAGGAGGAGGTTGGAGGAGGGAGGAGGAGGTTGGTGAGGGGAGGGAGGAGGCAGGGAGGGAGGAGGAGGCAGAGGGGAGGGGAGAATAGCAGGGATGAGGGGAGGAGAGGGCAGGGGTAGGGGGAGAATGTTGGTGGATGAGGGAGGAGGTTGTGGATGAGGGAGGAGGTTGTGGAAATAAGGGGGATGAGGGAGAGGTTGTGGGGTGAAGGAGGAG
>NW_024735067.1:62500-87500 GCF_018991925.1 Homarus americanus
CTCAGTTCTCCTCAGCAAATCTCCCTGGGCCGAAACTCAACACCGAGCACGAGTGAAAGGACCGGTCGTGCCCTGAAAAAAAGGGTTGACAATGGGGAGTTAGGGGGGCACTGTTGTCCTGCATACCTTCCCCTGCCATGCGACTAATCCGGGTGTCACATGGTGCCATTCAGCGAGTTGACACATATTACACATTTGCCTTGTTGTTTTGTCTCCTTGTTCACTTTTGTTTTTGGTCTCTATGGTCGACCTATTTGCTTCTGAGGTCCGGCTGTTTAGGTGTGTTTATCTGTGATGCTCAGATCTGTATATTTAGATTTTTTAGGTCTGGTTGAGGCTGTTTTAGGATGTCTGGGCGGCTGTTTTGGTCTGCTTGTGTGAGTCATGTTTATCCAGGTGTTTGGCTGTTCTTGTTCATGTGTTTGGGTGTATTATCGTTGGCTTACTTAGCATGTTTAAACGTCTTTGTCTGAGAGGCTTATTGTCACACACACACACACACACACACACAGTACACACACACACACACACACACACACACACACAGTAACATCATTTAAGAAAAAATAGGAGTAACATTGCGTACCTGAGGATATGAAGGAGCGACTCTGAAGAAAGAATGTGTTTGTTTATCAAATCATCAGCTTATCCTAGGGAGGTTCCGTATGGGGATCTAGAGCCGCTGCCGTTTAATTTCATTATCCTCAAATCCTCCATTACAGTAAATCTTGACGGCTTGTGTCAAACCCCGAAATGAGCCACGATTCAAAATCCGTAATTTAGTGGTTCATTCGTAACTCTCGGAACACGTGCCCCTAAACAAGGCTATTTTAAGCTTTAAAGGGTTCGAACTCACTCGAAACCAATAAACATAAATTCACCGCTTTATCACTGAGATAATCGACCATAGGGGTCAACGTGGTTTAACTCTGTCTATCCTTGATGAGGTTTCGTCCCCAGGGAAGCTGACACGTACAATAACATCCCCAGGTTTACGCGCTAACTTTTAGGGAGGGGGGCCCCTGAATGAGCATTTAGTGGGTGAGGTGGGGCCCTCAATGAGCTTTTGGGGGCGAATGGACGATGTGAATGAGCGTCAGTGAGGCCTTAATGGGGATCGAATTGCCCATTTTCTAAATTGTTATGGGTAATATATCCCGCTCGTATTGACCTGCCTAACCCCTGAATTTACTGCTTGTTGTTAAGGTTGCGAAATGAACGCCTTCCATATAATTAAAACTGATGTGAGCTGAACCAACACCGCCTGCGGAATACTACTACTATTACTGGTGCTGCTACTACTACAGTACTACTACTACTACGCTACTACTAATACGCTACTACTACTACTACAACTACTACACTACTACTAATACTATTGATAATAGTCAATTTCGTGTAATGAAAGTGGGTCCCATAGGCATGACTGCCCGTTGATAGAGCCTTCGGTACACAAGGAGGCAGCATGGCCGGTACTGCACTGCACACTTCCCCAAGTTGTAAGATTAGGTACTCATTCACAGCTGGGTGAACTGAGAGTGCCCGGGGATCGAACCACAGACCTAGGAAACAGGAGGCGAGTGTTTTATCAACTCGACGCCCCACTGCACACTTTCCGTTGTAATATCCACCAATGACTATATTATACTATATTGAGAACTATATTTACTGTAAGATACATAATTACCTGTGGTACTGTCATCTAGTAGTACTGTATGGCTGTATCCACTAACTCTTTATTACAGTGACTTGTATTTCTGTATTATTGAATCACTGCTCCAGGACATTGAATTGATGCTGTATTACTGTATTAATGAAGCACTTTTATACTGTATAGCTTGAGTGATGTATTTACCACCGCTATCACCATCACTAGATCACTATCGCTGTGTCACCATCACTGGATCACCATCACTAGATCACTATCGCTGTCACCATCACTGGATCACCATCACTGGATCATCACTGTATCACCATCACTATCACTGGATCACCATCAATGTATCACCATCACTATCACCATCAATGTATCACCATCACCATCAATGTATCACCATCACTGGATCACCATCACTATCACCATCACTGATCACCATCACTGTATCACCATCACTGTATCACCATCACTGGATCACCATCAATGTATCACCATCACTATCACCATCACTGGATCACCATCACTGGATCACCATCACTGGATCACCACCGTCGCCACCTCTCACCATAGCCACAAAGCCTGGCTGCCGCCCTCACCATCACCATTCATCATCATTAACTTCATCGAAACTTACCAGCGTGACCTACCACCACAACTACCACCATCTTACCACCACAACTACCACCATCCTACCACCACAACTACCACCATCCTACCACCACAACTACCACCATCCTACCACCACAACTACCACCATCCTACCACCACAACTACCACCATCCTACCACCACAACTACCACCACATGCCTGTCACCCACCTACCACAACTACCACCACATGCCTCCATCACCCACCTACCACAACTACCACCATGCCTCCATCACCCACCTACCACAACTACCACCACATGCCTCCATCACCCACCTACCACAACTACCACCACATGCCTCCATCACCCACCTACAACTACCACATGCCTCCATCACCCACCTACCACAACTACTACCACATGCCTCCATCACCCACCTACCACAACTACCACCACATGCCTCCATCACCCACCTACCACAACTACCACATGCCTCCATCACCCACCTACCAAAACAACCACCACATGCCTCCGTCACCCACCTACCACAACTACCACCACATGCCTCCGTCACCCACCTACCACAACTACCACCACATCGTCACCCACCTACCACAACTACCACACATGCCTCCGTCACCCACCTACCACAACTACCACCCATGCCTTCGTCACCCACCTACCACAACTACCACCACATGCCTCCGTCACCCACCTACCACAACAACCACCATCACAACCTTATAACTACACCTATCCGCCACCACAGCTCTTAGCACCACACTTACCACCCAACTACCACAACCATCAACATCACAATAACCACCCTACCACTATTATACCACCAACCCACCAACCTACCACCACAACTATTAGCATCATCACCATTCCACTACAACTATCTTCACCTGCAACGTTCCACCACCATCACCTTACCACCACAATTCTCAACACTCTGCTTACCACCATGTGATCTCAACAATCACTACCATGACTACTACAACCATCACCACCTGCACCACAAGCGTCATGGGGTGCACAAGAAACTAGTTACTGTCTTCTTCACATTTCAAATTCACTACCAACTCAACCATCTTACCTTCCACTACTACTTTTTTTTCTTTTATAAGTGGCCTCCAGCCTCCCCCAATAGTCACACCTTCACCACCATTTTATTACCTTAATATTAAATATCCTAATACATAAGTAGCTATCCTAGCTGTGTTGACTTAGTTGAGCCGCAGATCTATGCGGCATTCAGTGACTTAGCCTCATAGTCAATATCTGCAGCTGTTGTCGGCTTTGGGGCCAAGCTCTTGTTCCCCTGAGGCAGAACAAAGCCGACCGGAAGAAAGACAGTCGACATCTCATCCAGGCTGTAACATAACTTCTGGGCTGCTGCTTCTATTCGGAGATCACCTCTGCGAGTCTGGCGTAGAAACATCTTGCACTTGGTCCCATCCACCAGAGGTTGGTGAACACTAGAGGGTGAAGCTGCTCGAACAACGTTCTTAATTCTCCCCCGTATGCCCTTATCTTGTCGTTCTCGTTCCTCCTGTGTGCAGCATCGAGAGCTAAGTTACAGTGACATGCGGCCATGGATAAAAATCCTGATGTCGAAGAAGGCTCGCTGTCCCGCGTCCAGAATCTCGAGCACTGACGTCAACACGGGCTTCGTTCAATGTGTTTGAAGTCCTATGCTGGAAAATCTCACCGTCCAATGGAAGGAGGTCCGGTTCTACCCTGACATCACGGCAGATTTCCTTCAACATCTTTGCTGTCAGATCCTTACTTCGTCGTGCCTCATGCATACAAGCCCCCTTGCACACCATGGCATGATCGACGTCATAGGAAGCCACACACACATTGGGAGGGCAAACCTTCCTGGCCTACCGTACCTTAAGCATTGGCATCTGTAAATTCTTGTTTATTGAGACTGAAACCATTTGCCCTTATTGGTAACGTAGTTAACCAGTTCGAGCGCCCACCTCCTGCGCTATAGCTACTTTTTTTAATCCTCTGGTACTTGCAGCAACAGTTGCTGCAACTTACCATTGGCCGTGCTGTCGTTCTGTCGTAATGGACCTTGAATCTTGTTTACTTAGCTGGTATCTACCTCCCTGTTGTGTGCTGAGCTATTATGTGGTCCTTAAGGGCTGCCGTGAGCTTAACTGAGTTTTGATGTTCGGTGGCAGCGATCTCTTCTGGATTGGTCAGTCCTATTCCTCCCAGTCTTGGTGGTAGTGCAAGGTGATCTTTCTGCTGGGGTTAAGTGAGGGTGTTTCACTAATTTGGGAATGAAATTGACGCTGATAGCTTCTTCAGAGGGTGGAGACGATCGAGGGATAGTGCGCTTAGGTACTCCCAGCGATGTTTGACTCCATGGGTGAATGCCGCAAAAGCCGCATGTGGCTCTGTGTTAACAATCTCAGACAGAGCTTGGTTCCCTAAACCCTCATTCACCTTTCCCGTTACGTACTCGGTCTTGAAGTTCGTCGTGCCATTTATTGTGCCTAGGTGTCTTTGGCCATCCTTTGTTTTGACCTCACTTCCACCGAACACCTCCATTGCCCGTTCATAATGTTCTGGCTTCACGATGAGGAAAGACTTGCTGGCGTTTGGGTGGTACCCTATTTGTGGGCCTCGTGATGTTACCAAGTCCCACCACTTTTTGATGTCCTCCACTTTTCCTGCTCGTGTAAGGTCATCAGCGTACGCCACTTGCTTGACCTCAGTTGTTTCAAATTACTACTATTACTACTACTACTACTGCCATCTTTCCCATCCACAACAACCACACATATTGTAAGCCTCCTATACTCTCCTCTCTCTCTCTCTCTCTCTCTCTCTCTCTCTCCTCTCTCTCTCTCTCTACCCTTCACCCCCACAACTTTCCTCACTCACCCCTTGATTACCCCTCAACCACACCCCTCCCTCCCTCCCTCGACCTCCTCCACCCTTCCCCCATCACGACCTCGACTCCCAAATCCCCCTCTCCTCCCCCTCACGACCCCTCCACTCCTCCACTCACCTAAACAAGAGACGACCCTGCGGCACACTTGACCTCTGACCTCTCCCCGTGACCAGTACACTGCTCTTCCAGCCTCTCGACTCAGCGTGCAAAACTTGTATTATAAGAACCATCACTCCTCCTCACCGTGTCTTGCTGGGACTCAGTTGAGGAGGTGAGTACTGTGATTATGTACTCTTAGTGGCATAGTACATGGGGAGTACTGTGATTATGTACTCTCAGTGGCATAGTACATGGGGAGAGTACTGTTATTATGTACTCTTTGTGGCATAGTTCATGGGGAGAGTACTGTTATTATGTACTCTTTGTGGCATAGTACAAGAGGTGAGTACAATTACATGTACTCTTTGTGGCATAGTACAAGAGGTGAGTACAATTACATGTACTCTTTGTGGCATAGTACAAGAGGTGAGTACAATTACATGTACTCTTTGTAATACAGTACATAACTCTTCTCTCTGCCTGGACTCTTAAAAGTACTAGCTAATGCTATTTAGTCCCATTCTCCCGAAGTCTTGAATAAATAGTAAAGTATTAAGACATGTACTCAATAGAAACCCGGTTTTCAGTCTGTAAGCTTGAGTAAATGAGTACAAGAGTAAAAATATACTTATAAATGTACTCAAGACAGTTCCAGTACTACTCTCTCCTTCACCTTGACTTTCTCTCCTCCCATCCCATTCCTTCCTCCCTTTCTTTCTCTTCTCTCTTTTTCCTCTTATTTCTCCCTCACTTCTTGCCTTCATTCTCCTCCCTCCTCCTCTCTTTCCCCCATTCCTACTCCTTCTCTCCCTTCATTTCTTTCACACCCCTTCCCTCTCTCTCCCTTCTCTCCTCATCTCTTCACCCTCCTCAACTCCTCACAGTTCCCCCAACACACACACACACACACACACACACACACACACACACACACACACACACACGGCTCTAGGATGAAGCAGGGCAGGATAGGAACAGGATAAAAGTGTGTAGAATATTTTGACAGGATAGAATTTGTATCTGAAAAATAATATATAAACAAGGCAGGTTAGAACGTGTTGGTAGAGGGTAAAGCATTAAGACAGGATAGGGATTTTACCTGCTACACTGAGGAAGGTCGGGTAGGTTGGGCAGGCTAAATGTAGGGAGTGAGGAAGGTAGTAGCAGCAGTAACAGCAGGAGCAGCAGCAGTAACAGCAGGAACAGCAGCAGTAACAGCAGCAGCAGTAGTAGCAGCAGGAACAGCAGCAGTAACAGCAGCAGTGAAGTAGTAGCAGCAGGAACAGCAGCAGTAACAGCAGCAAGCAGTAGTAGTAGCAGGAACAGCAGCAGTAACAACAGCAGCAACGTAGTAGCAACAGTAACAGCAGGAGCAGCAACAGTAACAGCAGGAACAACAGCAACAGCAGCAGTGTATAGTAGTAGTAGAAGCAACAGCAGCAGCAGCAGCAGCAGTAGTAGTAGCAGTAACAACAGCAGTAACAACAGGAACAGCAGCAACAGCAGCAGCAACAACAGCAAGCAGAAGCAACAGCAGCAGTAACAACAGCAGCAGCAGTAGCAGTAACAGCAGCAGCAGCAGCAGCAACAGCAGCAGCAGCAACAGCAGCAGTGGTAAGCAGCAGTAACAGCAGTAACAGCAGCAACGGCAGCAGTAGCAACAGCAGCAGCAACAACAGCAACAGCAGTAGCAGCAGCAGTAACAACAACAAAGTAACAACAGCAGCAGCAGCAGTGGTAGCAGCAGCAGCAACAGCAGCAGAAGCAGCAGCAGCAAAGCAGCAACGAGTAACAGCAGCAGTAACAACAGCAGCAGCAGTAGCAGTAACAGCAGCAGCAGCAGCAGCAACAGCAGCAACAGCAACAGCAGCTGATAGCAGCAGTAACAGCAGTAACAGCAGCAACGGCAGCAGTAGCAACAACAGCAGCAGCAACAACAGCAGTAGTAGCAGCAGTAACAGCAGCAGCAGCAACAGCAGCAGCAACAGCAGCAGCAGCAGCAAGCAACAACAGCAGCAGCAACTGCGGCAGTAGTAACAGCAGTAGTAGCATTAACAGCAGCAGCAGCAACAGCAGCAGCAGTAACATCAGCAGTAACATCAGCAGTAGTAGCAGTAGCAGCACTGCAGCAGCAACAACAGCAGTAGCAGCAACCGGGAACAGCAACCAGCAGCAGCAGCAACAGCAACGGTAATAGCAGCAGTAGTAGCAGCAGCAGCAACAGTAGCAACAACAACAGCGGCAGCAACAGCAGCAGCAGTAGCAACAGCAACAGTAGCAGCAGCAGCAACAGTAGCAACAGCAACAGCAGCAGTAGCAACAGCAGCAACCAAGAACCGGCAATGTTAACGGCAACCAGTAGTAGCAGTAACAACAGCAACAACAGCAGCAGCAACAGCAACAACAGCAGTAGCGGCAGCAGCAACAGTAGCAACAGCAACAGCAGCAGCAGCAGCAGCAAGAGCAGCAGTAGTAGCAGCAGCAATGGTAGCAGTAACAACAGCAGCAACAGCAGCAGTAGCAGCAGCAGCAACAGTAGCAACAGCAACAGCAGCAGCAGCAGCAGCAAGAGCAACCAGTAGTAGCAGCAGCAATAGTAGCAGTAACAACAGCAGCAACAGCAGCAGCAGTAGCAACAGCAGCAGTAGCAACAGCAGCAGCAGCAGCAACAGCAGCAACAGTAACAGCAACGGCAGCAACAACCGCAACGAACAACAACAGCAGTGCAACAGCAGCAACGGCAACAGTAGCAGCAACAACAACAGCAGCAAGTGGCAGCAGCTGTGGCAACGGCAACAACAGCGGTAACAACAGCAGCAGCAACGGCAGCAGCGGCAACAGCAGCAGCAACAGTAACAACAGCAACGGCAACAACAGTAGCAGTAGCAACAGCAGCAGCAGCAACAGTAGCAACAACAGCTGCAGCAGCAATAACAGGGACAGCAGCAGGGACAGCAGCATCAGCAGCAGCAGCATGCAGCAGCAGCAGCAGCAGTAGCAGGAGCAGTATCAGCAGCAGCAGTAGCAGGAGCAACAGCAGCAAAGCAGCAGCAGCGAACAGCAGCAGAAGCAGCAGGAGCAGCAGCAGCAGCAGGACAGTATCAGCAGCAGTAGCAGGGAACAGTATGAGCAGCAACAGCAGCAGCAGGACAGCAGCAGCAGGAGCAGTATCAGCAGCAGCAGTAGCAGAACAGCAGCAGCAGCAGCAGCAGGAGCAGTATGAGCAGCAGCAACGGCAGCAGGAACAGTATCAGCAGCAGCAGTAGCAGGAGCAGCAGTAGCAGCAGCAGCAGGAGCAGAAGCAGGAGCAGCAGCAGGAGCAGCAGTAGCAGGAGCGGCGGCGGTGGCGGCTGCAACGGTGGCAATGTCATTATTACCATAGCGGTACTTGGTGTGTGTGTGAGAAAGAGAGAGAGAGAGAGAGAGAGAGAGGCACACGGGGTGGTTGAGGTCCTCAACGCCTCATCCATCTTGTACTTGTCAGTCCTGCACCACGCCCTCACGCCCACGGCCAGAGGGCGTGCGGAGGGAGGGTCCTGCGCCACGCCCTCACGCCCACAGCCAGCGTGCGTGCGGAGGGAGGGTCCTTCACCACGCCCTCACGCCCACGATGAGCGGGCGTGCGGAGGAAGAGAGTTCATCCACGCCCTCACGTCCACGACCAACGGGCGTGGCAGAAAGAGGGACGCAACTTTCACCAAACCTCCCACGCCCTCACGCCCGAGATTTCCGAGTGTCTTGGTACTCCAGTCACACCCACAAAACCCGTACCAACTGTTTACGCCCTCCCACAGGAAAGCGCCAGGTGGGTCTTAATTATGTTTGGATAATTCTTCTTGTCTGCTCGGAGGTGAAGACTTGCTGCCTCGCCTACTGCTGCTTCTGCTGCTGTGCTCCTCATGTTACTGCTGCACTTTACACTACTGTTGCTGTTCCTAGATCTATCTAAACTAGTGTTGCTTGTTCTGCTTTTCTGACTCCTGTGACGGCTTAGTTTTTGCTGTTGCTGTACCTCTTGCTGCTGTTTCGGCAACTGCTGTATATCTACTTCTGCTGTTCTCAGTGCGGTCTCTCCTATAACTAACCAGAACATAAATCTCATCTTAACAACAAAACACAAAACATCAAATTCCTTCTTAATCAAAAACCCGAACCCAAGACGTATTAAGTCGGATCCAACTCTGGGAACGTCTTCATAAATCCAGAGTCAATACATCAGAGCTCATGTCAGTATACAGACCTGGAATTATGCTTATCCTTAAGGAACGCCTGGACGTCAAGAACGGATCGGATGAAGACGGATTCAGCACTGGATCTCGTGTATGTTGTGGGTGGGTCAGACGATGCAGTAACTATGCAATTATGCAGGCGTGTTCCTTTAGGATAAATACAGGACTCGCGGCCTCATTATTTGACCTCTGGCAGAGATAGAAGAAATTGTGGGCTTTTCTTAATGGTTATATTAAATCGACTATCTGTATGTTGAGATGATAGTAATGATGATAATTATATAATTGATAGTAGCAATAACAACAACAAATATGATACTACTACTACTACTATTTCTACTACCACTACTTTTTATGCGTGGCCCAGCTCCCCCAATAGCCACACCTTCGCTACCACTTTATTGCCTCAAAATTAAATATCCTTATACATAAGTAGCTATCCTAGCCGTGTTGACTTAGTTGAGCCGCAGATCTATGCGGCATTCAGTGACTGTTGCCTCAATAATAATGCCAATACTAATATAACAACATAACATTATCATACTAAGACAAGAAACAAGAATACATACACATAAGGTATACATAACTTACTCAATGACTGGTGTAAAGTCTCACCCACTACTGACCGGTACAAGGTGACTGATATCAAAACCAATACTGACTGTCCCTTCACTCACTGTCATTCACTCCTCACTGACTGTCTCACCAAATGTGTTCCGGTTTAGTGGTGTTCTGCTGCTCAAGGTCCTACACTCAACGGCGAAAAAGTGAGAAATAATCATCGATATTTTTGTTTTTGTTCATACATGTTTCTTATACGTAAAATACACAAATGCAAATATAAATGAATAACAAATAAATGAAAATCAACAACACTAATAATAAGATGAACCGATTAGTTACATAAGCCTACAGGAAAATAATGATTAATTAATATTTAAAAAAATGAAATAAATTAGATTAACAATGACTAATTACATAAATAATAAAAAAATAAATAAATTTACTATATAGAGTATGTTAACAAGTGTAAATAAAATACACATGTAAAATATATTTTCTTATAATACGTCAAACTTATTCGTAAGCCATTAAAAAACAAATAATCCCTCAAAATTGTTCTAATTAGGGGCCTAGCCTGTGATATTCTGGTATGTAGCCCAGCCTGTGATAGCTCTGGTATGTAGCTCAGCCTGTGATAGTCTTGGTATGTAGCCCAGCCTGTGATAGCTCTCTGGTATGTAGCTCTGCATAGTCTCTGGTATGTAGCCCAGCTGATAGCAGTCTGTGGCTCACCTGATAGTCTCGTATGTAGCCAGCTGTGATAGCTCTGGTATGTAGCCCAGCCTGTGATAGTCTCTAGTATGTAGCCCAGCCTGTGATAGTCCTCTGGTATGTAGCCTAGCCTGTGATAGTCTCTGGTATGTAGCTCACCTGATAGTCTCTGGTATGTAGCCCAGCTGTGATAGTCTCTGGTATGTAGCCCAGCCTGTGATAGTCTCTGGTATGTAGCCTTGCCTGTGATAGTTCTCTGGTATGTAGCCCAGCCTGTGATACCCTCTGTATGTAGCCTGCCTGTGATAGCCACTGGTATGTAGCCTTGCTCTGATAGCCACTGGTATGTAGCCTAGCCTGTGATAGTCTCTGGTATGTAGCTAGCCTGTGATAGTCTCTGGTATGTAACCTAGCCTGTGATAGTCTCTCTGGTATGTAGCCTTGCCTGTGATAGTATCTGGTATGTAGCCTTGCCTGTGATAGCCTCTGGTATGTAACCCAGCCTGTGATAGTCTCTGGTATGTAGCCTTGCCTGTGATAGTCTCTGGTATGTAACCTAGCCTGTGATAGTCTCTGGTATGTAGCCCAGCCTGTGATAGTCTCTGGTATGTAGCCTTGCCTGTGATAGCCTCTGGTATGTAACCTAGCCTGTGATAGTCTCTCTGTATGTAGCCCAGCCTGTGATAGCCTCTGGTATGTAACCCAGCTGTGATAGTCTCTGGTATGTAGCCCAGCCTGTGATAGTCTCTCTGGTATGTAGCCCAGCCTGTGATACCCTCTGGTATGTAGCCTGCCTGTGATAGCCACTGGTATGTAGCCTTGCCTGTGATAGCCACTGTAGCCCAGCCTGTGATAGCCTCTGGTATGTAGCCTTGCCTGTGATACCCTCTGGTATGTAGCCCAGCCTGTGATAGCCTCTGGTATGTAGCCCAGCCTGTGTTAGCCTCTGGTATGTAGCCTTGCCTGTGATAGTCTCTGGTATGTAGCCCTCGCTTATAGCCTCTGGTATGTAGCCCAGCCGTGATAGCCTCTGGTATGTAGCCCAGCCTGTGATAGCCTCTGGTATGTGAGCCTCGCCTATGATAGCCCTGTATGTAGCCCGCCTATGATAGCGTCTGGTATGAGCTTACCTGTGATAGCCTCTGGTATGTAGCCTTGCCTGTGATAGCCTCTGGTATGTAGCCTGCCTATGATAGCCTCTGGTATGTAGCCTCGCCTATGATAGCCTCTGGTATGTAGCCTCGCCTGATAGCCTCTCGTATGTAGCCTCGCCTGTGATAGCCCTGGTATGTAGCCTAGCATATGATAGCCTCTGGTATGTAGCCCGCCTGATAGCCCTCTGGCATGTAGCCTGCCTTGATAGCCTTGGTATGTAGCCACATGATAGCCTCTGTATGTAGTCAGCATATGATAGCCTCTGGTATGTAGCCCAGCCTGTGATAGCCTCTGGTATGTAGCCCTCGCCTATGATGGCCTCTGGTATGTAGCCTCGCCTGTGATAGCCTCTGGTATGTAGCCTGTGATAGCCTCTGGTATGTAGCCTTGCCCTGTGATAGCCTCTGGTATGTAGCCCAGCCTGTGATAGCCTCTGGTATGTAGCCTAGCCTGTGATAGCCTCTGGTATGTAGCCTGCCCAGCGTCTCTGTATGAGCCCAGCCTGTGATAGCCTCTGGTATGTAGCCTGCCTGTGATAGCTCCTGGTATGTAGCCTGCCTGTGATAGCCTCTGGTATGTAGCCTTGCCTATGATAGCCTCTGGTATGTAGCCTCGCCTATGATAGCCTCTGGTATGTAGCCTCGCCTATGATAGCCCTCTGGTATGTAGCCTAGCCTATGATAGCCTCTGGTATGTAGCCTCCTTGATAGCAACCCCAAACCAACCCAAAGCCTGTGATAGCCTCTGGTATGTACCCCAACTCAGCCAGATAGCCTCCTGGTATAGCCTTGCCTGTGATAGCCTCTGGTATGTAGCCTTGCCTGTGATAGCCTCTGGTATGTAGCCTCGCCTATGATACGCTCCTGTATAGCCTCGCCTATGATAGCCTCTGGTATGTAGCCTCGCCTATGATAGCCTCTGGTATGTGGCCTAGCATATGATAGCCTCTGGTATAGCCTTGTCTAACCTCTGAGAGAATAAAATGCACTCAACACATAATCTCCAATAGCCCGAGAGAAGTAGCCTCTGCTGGGTGAGTGTCTGGTAGCCTGTAGCCCCCGCCGGGTAGTCTCTGATAGCCTGATAGGTGCAGTAGCCTCCGCCCACGATCATATCATGGGTTACGAGTGACCCACCCTCATCCATAACAGATCCGTCACTTCTGCAGTGTGGCTCTCTCTCTCACACGTTAGTTCCGAGGTCTGAATAACCAAACGGTCGCACGATAGATTATCTCTCTCAACGTTAGGTTTAGTTGTGTGTTAAAAGTACTGACTTGACTTTCATTAAGATTTCGGGCTAAGTCTTGCGTGTTGTGGACATCTTTCCTTATCCCAGACAGACAGACAGACAGACAGACACACACACAGACAGACAGACACACACACAGACAGACAGACACACAGACACACAAACAGACACACAGACACACAGACACACAGACACACAAACAGACACACAGACAAAACTACAATACACTTATAATCCCGATAATAAACAAACATAAAAATAATACCATCACTGAAAACATAAAACACAGAAACAAACAACAACAAACCCAGAAACACCAAACACAAACACAGACTGACAAACAAACACAAACACAGACTGACAAACACAAACACAGACTGACAAACAAACACAAACACAGACTGACAAACAAACACAAACACAGACTGACAAACAAACACAAACACAACTGATCCACAAACAGACTGACAAACAAACACCAAACACAGACTGACAAACAAACACAAACACAGACGACAAACAAACACAAACACAGACTGACAAACAAACACAAACACAGACTGACAAACAAACACAAACACAGACTGACAAACAAACACAAAACAAAGACTGACAAACAAACACAAACACAGACTGACAAACAAACACAAACACAGACTGACAAACAAACACAAACACAGACTGACAAACAAACACAAACACAGACTGACAAACAAACACAAACACAGACTGACAAACAAACACAAACACAGACTGACAAACAAACAAACAAAAACCCATAAACAGTCAAACAAAAGAAATAATAAAAACAGACAAAAACACCAAGAAAGATCAAAGCCTCAAAAAAAAAAATTCCAACCTAGATACGTCGTCCATCAGAGGTGTATGTGATTACCTCCCTCACTGTGTACTTACCTGCGACTTTGTTGACACTTTGCCAGCAAGACTCGGCTAGGCTCTTTTATCTTCCTCTGCTACTAATGATGTTTAGTCAGCGCCCATTACGATGATCACAGTGTAAATACTACTGGCTGCTGGATGATATAGAACTCAAGGAAGGATTTAGTAAGTCACTTGAAGAAGGTGAAATCCTCAATAACCGTAGAGTGAAATTCTGGGGGGTGTTATAGAGAGACAGACTCCATCAACGTTGATTACCATGTTATTGTCTCCTCTCTCTCACTGGCACCACACATAGTTTTATTAATATAATTCATCTCATTATTGTCATTGGATCACCTGATGATTAGACACCCTAATGTTACCTTGGGGTTAGGTTAGGTTAGGTTAGGTTAATCATAAAGTAAAATAAATATGGTTGTAATCTTTTTAATTTTCGGTTAATTGTCTCGTTATTAAAGGTCATATAAATACATATAATAAATTATATCTCATCATCTGGAGGTGAACCTAACCTAACCTAACCTAACCTAACCTGACAACAACTTACCTCAGTGTTGGCTCGTCAAAACATCTCTCAAGTCAGTCACTCAGTTAATGTTAGGGTCAGCATTCATGGAGCTATCTGACGCAGCTGTGTGTGTCAAGGGGACGTCAGGTCACAAGTCAGACACCACTCACTGTGTGGGAGGGAGGAGAGAGTAAGGGGGAGGAGGGAGAAGGAAGGGAGAGAAGGAGAGGAAGGGAAGATAGGAGTTGGGGGAGGAGGAAGGGGCGAATGATGGACCAACCAAGTCACTCGTTTAGATAAAGTGTACTCCTTTCAACCAATAAGAGAACACAATGCTGAAACAGTTACCCAATAAGAGAACAACGTTAAAATAGTCAACCAATGAGAGGACAGTAGTGGAATAGACAGCCAATCAGAGAACGACATAGTTTTTAGTTTAACAACTTTATTGGCAGAGCTAGTAGTACAGTTTGCCTATTCTGAGTAATTCAGTCAGGTCTTGACACTGAGGGTGGTATCACTTCTCACTGTCACGCAGGACAGAGGTTCATACACAAAGAAATACATCATATTCATTAACAGCTATAAATGTATAGAGGTCAGATTCATATGGGTAATGTCACTGTTCACTGCCATGCAGGACAGAGGTTCGTACACAAAGAGTTGCATCATATTCATTGACAGTACATATACATATATGTACACACACACACATACACATATACACATATACATATATACATACATATACATATATATATACACATATGCACACATACATACATACATATACGTCGGTCAGATTCATGTGGGTAATGTCACTCTTCACTGCCATACAGGACAGAGGTTCGTACACAAAGAATGCATCATATTCATTGACACTATATATAGGTCAGATTCATGTGGGTAATGCCACTGTTCACTGCCATGCAGGACAGAGGTTCATACACAAAGAAGGAAATACATGATATTCATTAGCAGTATAGAAAAACATATTTAACCAATAAGATATAAGAGAGAGTTGTCAGGTTGGCCCTGGTAGATGACGTCACCGGTACTTGTTTCACAGCGCCCTCCAACTGATGACGTCACCTTCTCTAATGACGTCACCTTTTTCTTATGACACGGTGTTCTCTGATTGGCTGGAATATTCTTGTCTTGCTGTCTCATTGGTCATTTCATCAGGTTGTTAAAATATTGGCGGAGGAATACACCTTTCGAAACAACAGCTTTCCGCATGATATGTTTTTGAGGCTAAATACCGTTTTTTTTCTTCTTATTACCTCCTGTGTTCCTTCCTTTCTCCTTAATTATGTGTTTTTATCTCTTCTCCCTCCACCCCCCCTGAAAAGTCACACACACTCCTCAATCTTCCTCTCTTCCTGCCCCACCATATCATTTCTCTTCCATTTTACTATTTTTTATCTCCTCTCTTATTTATTTCATTCCTTTCCCTTGTTTCATTTCCTGTCCAACAAAATGTGAGAAAATCCAGCCAAACACTTTAGCTGCTCCATTCTCATATCATCCATGCACATCGAGTTTTCTGTCATCATCTCTTACTTATTTTCATTTCTCTCTCACTTCTCCTCATCTCTCTCTCACTCCCTCTGTAAGTTCTCTCATTCCTCCTGCCGTCTCTACTACTTAAGGTCCATTCTTCATCTCCATTCCTTCTCACAACAGTGTACCAGAGTCAGGAAACCTCCATCTTCATATCCTCAATGGTCGCCACCTCCCGCGTCCCGACCAGTCGCCTTGACCGCGCGCGCACAGGTGAGTTATGTTCATTAACTCTAACACTCCCCTCCGCCCACAATTTTCCGGATTTTGGGATAATGGCTATGGCCTTAACGCGACGTTGGGATCAGTGGGACGTGTAATATGGGTTTATTACGGAGGTTAACCGCGATTTATTTCCTGTCGGAAGCCGCAAGTGCATTATTGGAACGAGGCCGCGTTTATAAGACTTTAGTCCTGTCTGGGGATTAAAAGAATGTTTTTCTGTGGGGTTTATGCGAAGCTCACACTGTACTTTATTTTGAGATTAAGAGGATGGCACATTTTCCTGAATTATTTTTTTTTTATAAAATAAAGGATTATGAGAATAAATTTAGATATTTTAATAATTAGAATTTCCTTACAAATATCTGGCTTGAGAGAAGCTACTTAACAATTTAAAGAATAAAGTTATTTACCTACCTGTATCTAGTTTATAAATACATATGTATAAATATGAGTGTGTAAATATACAAATATGTATATGTACAAAAATTACGCTGCAAAGTCGTGAAAGTATCAGTTTTTCGCTCCCTTAGTAACGCGGCCAAAGGAAGGCAGAAGCAAATAGGAATTAAGATTTCTCTTTGATGAGTTAAAACGTGGCCTTGGTGTTCTGCTTTAGAGGAAAGTATGTTTATTAATCGTTATCTCTCTCTCTCTCTCTACTGTTCGACATTATTTGACTAGTTTACTATTTATGTGTTTTCATAAGATTCTTTTCGAAGAGTCGTGTCATGGGGGAGAGTTAATTTTAATAAGAAATAAGAAATTATGACAACATTCTAATATGAACACAATGATAGAATGATTAGTTATATTTACACACACACACACACACACACACACACACACACACACACACACGGCCAGTATGTAATCTCTCCCTTCCTTCCTCCTCCTTCTTCTTGCTCCTCTTAAACGTGACACAGGGAGCCAACATTCCTACTTCTCCTCCGTCCCGTACTCACTCACCTCTTCCTCCTCTCACGGAAAGAGCCACTTCCTCCTCCCCCCCCTCCCCCTTCCTCTATTCTTCCTCCCCCTCCCCTCTCTTCCTCCCCCTTCCCCCTCTTCCTCATCCCTTCCCTCTTATTCTCTTCCTCCCCCTTCCCCTCTCGTCCCCCCCCCTTCCTTCCTCCCTCCTTCCCCCTTCCTTCCCCTTCCCCCTTCCTTCCCTTCCCCCTTCCTCACCCTCCCCCTTCCTCCTCCCTTCCTCCCTCCCCCTTCCTCCCTTCTTCCTCCCCCTCCCTTCCTCCTCCTTCCCCTCTCTTCCTCCCCTTCCCTCTCTTCTCCTCACCCCTTCCCCTCTCTTCCTCCCTCACTTCCTCCCTCCCTTCCTCCCCTTCCCCCTTCCTCCCTCCCATCTCTTTCCTCCCCCCCTTCCTCCCCCCCTTCCCTCTCTTTCCTCCCCCCTTCCCACTCTTTCCTCTTCCTCCCCCTTCCACCCTCCCTCCCTCCCTCCCCCACAATATGGGACTCCTAACTTTCCTTCCCTTTGTCCCCTGCAGAATTTAATATCCCACCAACCCCACCATCACCCACCATCACCCACCGTCACCCACCATCCCTACACCATCACCCACCATCACCCATCATCACCCACCATCCCTACAACATCCCCACCAACACCCACCATCCCTACACCATCCCCCACCATCACCCACTATCACCCACCATCCCCATCATCACCCACCATCCCTACACCATCACCCACCATCACCCACCGTCACCCACCATCCCCCACCATCACCCACCATCAGCCACCACCCAAAATCACCCACCATCCCCACCATCACCCACCATCCCCACCATCCGCACCATTACCCACCATCACCCAAAAATCACCCACCATCACCCACCATCCCTCACCATCACGATCCATCACCCACCATCATCCACCATCCACCAGCCATCCATCCACCATCACCCACCAGCCCACCATCACCCACCATCACCCATCACCACCAGCCCCCATTACCACCATCACCCACCAGCCCCGACCATCCACCACCATCCCCACCATCACCCACCATCCCCCACCATCACCCACCATCCCCCACCATAACCCACCATCACCCACCATCATCCCCCATCCACCATCACCCACCATCCCCCACCATCACCACAACCACCATCACCCACCATCCCCCATCCTCCAACATCATTCACCATCACCCACCATCCCCCACCATCACCCACCATCACCCACCATCACCCACCATCACCCTCCATCCCCCACCATCCCTACACCATCACCTACTATCCCCCACCATCACCCTGTCACCATCCATCATCCTCTCCCCACCATCCCCCACCATCGTCATCATCCACCATCACCCACCATCCCCCACCATCACCATCCACCATCACCACCATCCCCCACCATCTATAGATCCATCATCCACCATCACCCACCATCCCCACCATCACCCACCATCAACCATCCCACCATCACCCACCATCCCTAAACCATCACCCACCAGCCCCCACCATCACCCCATCCCCACCAGCCCCGACCATCACCATACCATCTCCCACCATCACCCACCATCCCCACATCCCACCATCCCTCACCATCACCCACCATAACCCACCATCACCCACCATCATCCCCATCCCTACACCATCACCCACCATCCCCACCATCCCACCATAACCCATCACCCATCATCCACCATCCTACACCATCATTCACCATCACCCACCATCTCACCATCACACATACACACAACCCCACATCACCCATCATCCTATCCCACCATCACCACCATCCCCATCACCCACCATCACCCAACCACATCCCACCATCACCCTCCCTACACCATCACCCACCATCACCACCATCACCCACCATCCCTACACCCACCACCATCCCACCATCACACCACCATCACTTGTACACAAATAACCCACCATCACCCCCATCCCCACCATCACCCACCATAACCCCATCACCACACCATCCACCATCCCCCACCCAAAATGACCCTCCACCCCATCCCCCACCATCAGCCTCCATCACCCACATTTCACTACCCATCTCCATCCCCACCATACCATCACCCCACCAGCCCCTATCATCCACCATCATTGTATATTAATCTCTCTCTCTCTCTCCTCTCTCTCTCTCTCTCTCTCCTCTCTCCTCTACCATTTACCTGACTAGTCCATATATCTCTTAAAGCTGATGAGATAAAGAGATAATGATAAAATTGGCACAGAAATAACGAAGAGAAAATACGCAAGAATTCTGAAGAGTTTTTTAATTACTAATTATGGGCGTGAGAGTGTCGTGGTGAACGATTATCAGTAATAGAGAGAGAGAGAGTGTGTGTCTGGCTAGTTATTTCACACCACAATACAAGAGACATTCCTGGAGACGACCATTGAGAGAGCGGAGTGGAGGGTGGAGAGGAGTGGAGGGAGGAATAGTGGAAGGGGTGCTGGGATGGAGGAGTAGTGGAGGGGTGGCGGGAGGAGGAGTAGTGGAAGGGGTGTGGAGGGAGGGTAGTGGAAGGGGGTGGCAGGAGGAGTAGTGGAGGGGTGGCGGGAGGAGAGTGGTGGAGGGGTGGCGGGAGGAGGTGGTGGAAGGGTGGAAGGAGGAGGTAGTGGAGGGGTGGCGGGAGGGAGGTAGTGGAAGGGTGTGTAAATCTGAGTGGGGCCGTGTAATGGGGTTCCCCAGGGGGTCAGTACTGGCCCCTCTTGTTCTAATCTACATAAACGATCTAGATACTGGGATCAGCAGTGTCATAAGCAAGTTTGCGGACGACACCAAAATAGGGCGGCAGATTAATTCAGGGCAGGATGCAAATGCATTACAGGAGGATCTAAATAAACTGCAGGGGTGGTCTGAAAAATGGCAAATGAAATTCAACACCAGCAAGTGCAGCGTACTTAATATTGGAAGAACAAATACTTTAATATACACCACAACATCAACCTAGAAAGTCGACTTGTGAAAAGACCTGGGACTTGAGCCCGGACCTACGGCCTAGAAAACAGTGCGTTAATGTTCGAAATAAGGCAAACAGAGTATTGGGTTTTATATCTAGAAGTGTAAGTAACAAGAGTGCAGAGGTCTTATTGCAACTATATCTTGCGCTAGTCAGGCCGCACCTCGATTATGCGGTTCAGTTCTGGTGCCTATTATAGAATGGATATAAATTCACTAGAGTCGGTGCAGCGAAGAATAAAAAAATGATTCGGGACTTAGAAACCTTCCATATCAGGATAGGTTAAAGAAACTTAACTTGCATTTCCTAGAGACGAAGAGTGTGGGGAGATATGATAGAAAGTATTTAAGTGGGTGAAGGAATTAATAAAGGGATATAGATAAAGTTCTTATAATATCCGAGCCGGATGGGACTCGGAGCAACGGATTCAAGTTGGATAAGTTTAGGTTTAGGAGGAGATAGGAAGAAACTGGTTCTAAATGAATTGGTGGACAGGTAAAATGACATAACTTTGTAGTAAGTGCGGAAACTTTGAAAGTTTCAAAAGGTAGATAGATTCATGGATGATAGAGGTGGTAGTAACTCTCGACAACTGCCATGCAGAGCCAACCGGCCTGTGCACTCCTTATCTTATGTTCATGTGGCGGGAGGGAGGGTAATGGAAGGGTGGCAGGGAGGAGAGTGGTGGAGGGTGGCGGGAGGAGAAGTGGAGGGTGGCGGGAGGAGAATAGTGGAAGGGGTGGCAGGAGGAGAAGTGGAGGGATGGCGGGAGGAGAATGGTGGAGGGGTGGCGGGAGGAGGAGTGCAGAGGGGTGGCGGGAGGAGAGGAGAGTATGGAGGGTGGAAGGAGAGGTGGAGAGGGGATGGGAGGAGAGTGTGTGTAGAGGGGGGGGGGGAGCAGGTGTAGTGGAGGTAGAGAGGGAGGGAAGGAGGGTAGGCAGGTAGGTAGGTATGTCTTGCGTCATAGACAAAACGTCCCTCACGAAATGTTGCGTTCTGCACGCCGTCCCCCCACCTCTCTCATTCACCATCAACCCCGAAGCACCGTTTATCACTCATCAGCCTCAACACCAAACCATTATTTTCCACTCGTCTCATAACCCCTGTAGGTGTAATTATCATAATTGCAGTGGTATAATCAACCAGAAGAAGACGAGGGGCCAGGGGGGGCAGGGTGAAAAAATACATTACAGACCATTGAGTGAAAGCGCCCAAGATGAGGCAGAGTAACCAAAAGAAAATACCGGCCATGCCCAGCGTCACGGCATCCCCCAGGCGTAACGCTGCTCGCAAAATACTGAATGGGTGACACGGGTCGAGGCATTCACGAGCTTGTGGACTTGTGTCATAATGGTAAATTCCCCGTGTTGTCTCCGCCTGGCCCGGGTGTAGATATCAGTTGCCAGTGACTATTTTTTTTCTTCTCATTCTGTGTTGGGTTAAGTTTGGCGTTTGGTGGAACAAGTTTTGGAGGTGATGGTTTCTTAAAAGGTGAAGGGGACGTGTGGTGAATGATGGGTGTATAAGGCGCGTGGGTGTAGTTGTGTGTACATATACCCACCCACTCATACGTTCACTCCACCCATCCACACCCATTCACCGTACCCTACCACCCACTCAGACCACCATATTCACACAACCTACTTTCTGAATCTATCCACACCCTCAATTATTTACCCACCCACCCACACGTACTAACCCATCTTACCTGCACCCATATTTCACTAATACACACACACACACACACACACACACACACACACACACAGTGTACTATTACGCTACCATTACTACTTGTGGTACTAATCATATCCCTGCTATTACTATTATTACTATTATCATCACTGTTGCTGCTATTACCATTCATATTTTTACTACAAATACTACCACCACCACTTCTACCACAACTACTACCAACATCACTTCCACCACAACAACTACCACCACCACTTCTACCACAACTACTACCAACATCACTTCCACCACAACAACTACCACCACCACTTCTACCTAACTACTACCAACATCACTTCCACCACAACTACTACCACCACAACTTCTACCACAACTACTCCCACCACTACGACTACTACCACTACTACCATTCACTGTTACTACCACGATACTAAAGACAGCACCAGCAACAAACAGCCAACTTTAACAGCAGCTGAGACAAACACAGCAGCTGATCGCCTTCTTGAACACGGCGGCAGCTGAGACAAACACAGCAGCTGATCGCCTTCTTGAACACGGCGGCAGCTGAGACAAACACAGCAGCTGATCGCCTCTTGAACACGGCGGCAGCTGAGACAAACACAGCAGCTGATCGCCTTCTTGAACACGGCAGCAGCTGAGACAAACGCTGATCGCCTTGAACACGGCAGCAGCTGAGACAAACACAGCAGCTGATCGCCTTCTTGAACACGGCGGCAGCTGAGACAAACACAGCAGCTGATCGCCTTCTGAACAACGGCGGCAGCTGAGACAAACACAGCAGCTGATCGCCTTCTTGGCACGGCGGCAGCTGAGACAAACACGGCAGCTGACCGCCTTCTTGAACACGGCAGCAGCTGAGACAAACACAGCAGCTGATCGCCTTCTTGAACACGGCGGCAGCTGAGACACAACCCAGCTGATCGCCTTCTGAACGGCAGCAGCTAGAACAAAACAGCACTGACCGCTTCTTGAACGGCGGCAGCTGAGACAAACACAGCAGCTGATCGCCTTCTTGAACACGGCAGCTGGAAAAAACAGCAGCTGACCGCCTTCTTGAACACGGCGGCAGCTGAGCAAACACAGCAGCTGATCGCCTTCGAACACGGCAGCAGCTGAGACAAACACAGCAGCTGATCGCCTTCTTGAACACGGCGGCGCAGCTGAGACAAACGCAGCAGCTGATCGCCTTCTTGAACACGGCAGCAGCTGAGACAAACAGCAGCTGACCGCCTTCTTGAACACGGCGGCAGCTGGGGAAACACAGCAGCTGACCGCCTTCTTGAACACGGCGGCAGCTGAACAAACACAGCAGCTGATCGCCTTCTCGAACACGGCGGCAGCTGAGATAAACACAGCAGCTGATCGCCTTCTTGAACACGGCGGCAGCTGAGACAAACACAGCAGCTGATCGCCTTCTTCACGGCGGCAGCTGAGACAACACAGCAGCTGATCGCCTTCTGAACGACGGCGGCAGCTGGAGAAACCACAGCAGCTGATCGCCTTCCTTGAACACGGCGGCAGCTGAGACAAACACAGCAGCTGATCGCCTTCTTGAACACGGCGGCAGCTGAGACAAACACAGCAGCTGATCGGCTCTTTGAACACGGCGGCAGCTGAGACAAACACAGCAGCTGATCGCCTTCGAGCACGGCGGCAGCTGAGACAAACACAGCAGCTGATCGCCTTCTTGAACACGGCGGCAGCTGAGACAAACACAGCAGCTGATCGCCTTCTTGAACACGGCGGCAGCTGAGACAAACACAGCAGCTGATCGCCTTCTTGAGCACGGCGGCAGCTGAGACAAACACGGCAGCTGATCGCCTTCTTGAGCACGGCGGCAGCTGAGACAAACACGGCAGCTGATCGCCTTCTTGAACACGGCGGCAGCTGAGACAAACACAGCAGCTGATCGCCTTCTTGAACACGGCGGCAGCTGAGACAAACACGGCAGCTGATCGCCTTCTTGAACACGGCGGCAGCTGAGACAACACGGCAGCTGATCGCCTTCTGAACACGGCGGCAGCTGAGATAAACATTGCGCAGCTGATCGCCTTCTGGAGCACGGCGGCAGCTGGAGATAAACACGGTGCAGCTGACGCCTTCTTGAACACGGCAGCTGAGATGAACACGGCAGCTGATCGCCTTTCGGAACACGGCGGCAGCGAGATAAATACAGGTAGCTGATCGCCTTCTTTGAACAACACGGCGGCAGCTGAGACAAACACGGCAGCTGATCGCCTTCTTGAACACGGCGGCAGCTGAGACAAACACGGCAGCTGATCGCCTTCTTCGGAACACGGCGGCAGCTGGAGACAAACACGGCATGATCGCCTTCTTGAACACGGCGGCAGCTGAGACAAACACGGCAGCTGATCGCCTTCTTGAACACGGCGGCAGCTGAGACAAACACGGCAGCTGATCGCCTTCTTGAACACGGCGGCAGCTGAGACAAACACAGCAGCTGATCGCCTTCTTGAGCACGGCGGCAGCTGAGACAAACACGGCAGCTGATCGCCTTCTTGAGCACGGCGGCAGCTGAGACAAACACAGCAGCTGATCGCCTTCTTGAGCACGGCGGCAGCTGAGACAAACACAGCAGCTGATCGCCTTCTTGAGCACGGCGGCAGCTGAGACAAACACGGCAGCTGATCGCCTTCTTGAGCACGGCGGCAGCTGAGACAAACACAGCAGCTGATCGCCTTCTTGAACACGGCGGCAGCTGAGACAAACACAGCAGCTGATCGCCTCTTTGAACACGGTGGCGGCAGCTGGATAAACAGCTGAAGGCTGACCGCCTTTCCGGAACACGGCGGCAGCTGAGACAAACACAGCAGCTGATCGCCTTCTTGAACACGGCGGCAGCTGAGACAAACACGGCAGCTGATCGCCTTCTTGAACACGGCGGCAGCTGAGACAAACACGGCAGCTGATCGCCTTCTTGAACACGGCGGCACCTCAGGCTGGTGACA
>NW_024735067.1:90000-122500 GCF_018991925.1 Homarus americanus
GTCAGATCTGAGACATTAGGTCAAAATGAAGGTCGTACAGGGTCAACACTGTACTCTAGTGTCATTCAGTAGCGCCGCGACGTCACACATCAGTAACTCTAACAAACAGTGGTGAGTGAACTAGTGAGTAAGTGCTAATGAACACCTTAGAGACAACACATAACCAATTAAAACTCTCATTAATATAACCACAACCACGACCAAGCTAACATTTAAACCACTTAAAACAAGATCGACGTAGTTGAGTGGTGGCGTGTGAGCGGGTGGCGACGTAGCTGGGTCGTCTTAATTATGCAGATGCGCAGCGCAGATAAGCGTAGCGCAATTAGCTATTCATTAGCGGACGATGGTATCTCTTGCCTGGAGACCCACAATGCACCATAACCCAGGGTACGGAGTCTCAAAGGGTCGTATGTTATAATTATCCCCAGCCTAACTGGAGACGTGTGGCGGGGACTAACACACTCAACGATATATGTGACTTATTATAACTGATACACGGCAGGTTATCTGACTGGCTCACGTTGGCTACGACACAAAGTCAAACCTTCAATTCATTTATTTTGTCCTTCCTCAACTGGCAGCGTGTGTGAACATATCCAAGTGGCTCATTAATGCTACGGTACGAGATGGGCGGTGGGGTAAATGGCAGCAAAATTGTCTTGAGACTATACTGTATCGATGTGTTCTCTTATCCGTATTTGGGTAAAATCTGGAACCTGAGAGTTTGTTGACATTCATGTAACAGGAGGGAAAGATGGGCAGTAAAAGGCGTCAGGTGGCTCCCTTCCTCCACCTTATTAAGAGGCGTCAGGTGGCTCCCTTCCTCCACCTTATTAAGAGGCGTCAGGTGGCTCCCTTCCTCCACCTTATTAAGAGGCGTCAGGTGGCTCCCTTCCTCCACCTTATTAAGAGGCGTCAGGTGGCTCCCTTCCTCCACCTTATTAAGAGGCGTCAGGTGGCTCCCTTCCTCCACCTTATTAAGAGGCGTCAGGTGGCTCCCTTCCTCCCACCTTATTAAGAGGCGTCGGGTAAACCCTTCCTCCACCTTATTAGAGGCGTCAAGTGGCTCCCTTCCTCCACCTTAAGAGGCGTCAGGTGACCCTTCCTCCCACCTTATTAAGAGGCGTCAAGTGGCTCCCTTCCTCCACCTTATTAGAGGCGTCAAGTGGCCCCTTCCTCCACCTTATTAAGAGGCGTCAGGTGGCTGCCTTCCTCCACCTTATTAAGAGGCGTCAAGTGGCTCCCTTCCTTCTGCCTTATTAAGAAGGCGTCAAAGTGGCCCCTTCCTCCCACCTTATTAGAGGCGTCAAGTGGCCCCCTTCCTCCACCTTATTAAGAGGCGTCAGGTGGCTCCCTTTCCTCCACCTTATTAAGAGGCGTCAAGTGGCTCCCTTCCTTCACCTTATTAAGAGGCGTCAAGTGGATCCCTTCCTCCACCTTATTAGAGGCGTCAGGTGGCTCCTTCCTTCACCCTATTAGAGGCGTCAGGTGGCTCCCTTCCTCCCACCTTATTAGAGGCGTCAAGTGGCTCCCTTCCTCCACCTTATTAGAGGCGTCTGGTGAAACCGCTTCACTCCACCTTATTAAGAGGCGTCAGGTGGCTCCCTTCCTCCACCTTATTAGAGGCGTCAGGTGGCTCCTTCCTCCACCTTGTTATTAGAGGCGTCAGGTGGCCCCTTCCTCCACCTTATTAGAGGCGTCAGGTGGCCCCTTCCTCCCACCCATGGCTAGAGGCGTCAGGTGGCTCCCTTCCTCCCACCTTATTAGAAGGCGTCAGGTGGCTCCTTCCTTCACCCTATTAGAGGCGTCAGGTGGCTCCCTTCCTCCCACCTTATTAGAGGCGTCAAGTGTCCCTTCTCCACACTTATTAGAGGCGTCGGGTGGCTCCTTCCTCCACCTTATTAGAGGCGTCAGACAATCCCTTCCTCCCACCTTATTAGAGGCGTCAGGTGGCCCCCCTTCCTCCACCTTATTAGAGGCGTCAGGTAGCTCCCTTCCTTCACCTTATTAACAGCGCGTCCGGTGGCTCCCTTCCTTCACCTTATTAAGAGGCGTCAGGTGGCTCCCTTCCTTCACCTTATTAGAGGCGTCAGGTGGCTGCCTTCCTCCCACCTTATTAGAGGCGTCCAGGTGGCTCGGTCCCTTCCTTCACCCTATTAGAGGCGTCAAGTGGCTCCCTTTCTTCCTGCCAATTAGAGGCGTCAAAGTGGCTCCTTCCTCCACCTTATTAAGAGGCGTCAGGTGGCTCCTTCCTCCACCTTATTAAGAGGCGTCAGGTGGCTCCCTTCCTTCACCTTGTAAGAGGCGTCAGGTGGCTGCACTTCCCTCCACCTTAAGAGGCGTCAGGTGGCTCCCTTCCTTCACCCTATTAAGAGGCGTCAAGTGGCTCCCTTCCTTCACCATACAATAAGCCAGAGAGCGTCAAGTGGCTCCCTTCCCTCCCACCTTATTAAAGTCAGTGGCCCCTTCCTCCACCTTATTAAGAGGCGTCAGGTGGCTCCAGCTTCATACCTTATTAAGAGGCGTCAAGTGGCTCCCTTCCTCCACCTTATTAAGAGGCGTCAGGTGGCTCCCTTCCTCCACCTTATTAAGAGGCGTCAGAAGTGGCTCCTTCCTCCACCTTATTAGAGGCGTCAAGTGGCTCCCTTCCTCCACCTTATTAAGAAGGCGTCAAGTGGCTCCCTTCCTCCACCTTATAAAGAGGCGTCAAGTGGCCCCCCTTCCTCCACCTTATTAAGAGGCGTCAGGTGGCTCCCTTCCTTCACCTTATTAAGAGGCGTCAAGTGGCTCCCTTCCTCCACCTTATTAAGAGGCGTCAGGTGGCTCCCTTCCTCCACCTTATTAGAGAGGCGTCGAAGTGAAACCCTTCCTCCACCTTATTAGAGGCGTCGAAGTGGCCCCTTCCTCCACCTTATTAAGAGGCGTCAGGTGGCTCCCTTCGCTTCACCTTATTAGAGCGTCAAAATTGGCTCCTTCCTCCACCTTATTAAGAGGCGTCAAGGTGGCTCCCTTCCTCCCACCCTGACCAGAGGCGTCAAGGTGACTCCCTTCCTCCACCTTATTAGAGGCGTCAAGTGGCTCCCTTCCTCACTTATTAGAGGCGTCAAGTGGCCCCCCTTCCTCCCACCTTATTAAGAGGCGTCAGGTGGCTCCCTTCCTTCACTTAATGAAGGCGTCGGGTGGCTCCTTCCTTCACCTTATTAGAGGCGTCAAGTGGCTCCCTTCCTCCACCTTATTAGAGGCGTCAAGGTGGCTCCTTCCTTCCTGTATTAGAGGCGTCAGGTGGCTGCCTTCCCTCCACCTTATTAAGAGGCGTCAAGTGGCTCCCTTCCTCCACCTTATTAAGGGCGTCCAGGTGGCTCCCTTCCTCCACACCTTATTAAGAGGCGTCGGGTGGCCTTCACTCCACCTTATTAGAGGCGTCAGGTGGCTCCTTCCTTCACCTTATTAGAGGCGTCAGGTACATTTGCTCCTTCACCTTGTATTCAGAAGAGGCGTCAAGTGGCTCCCCTCCCTCCACCTTATTAGAGGCGTCAGGTGGCTCCCTTCCTTCACTGCCTTATTAGAAGGCGTCAGGTGGCTGCCTTCCTCCCACCTTATTAGAGGCGTCAGGTGGCCTTCCTTCACCTTATTAAGAGGCGTCAAGTGGCTCCCTTCCTCCCACCTTGATAGAAGGCGTCAAGGTGGCTCCCTTCCTTCACCCTATTAAGAGGCGTCAAGTGGCCCCTTCCTCCACCTTATTAAGAGGCGTCAGGTGGCTCCCTTCCTCCACCTTATTAAGAAGGCGTCAAGTGGCTCCTTCCTCCACCTTATTAAGAGGCGTCGGTGGCTCCCTTCCTCCACCTTATTAGAGGCGTCAGAGTGGCTCCCTTCCTCCACCTTATTAGAGAGGCGTCAAATTGGCCTTCCTCCACCTTGTGCAGAGGCGTCAGGTGGCTCCCTTCCTCCACCTTATTAGAGGCGTCGGTGGCTCAACTTCCTCCCACCTTATTAAGAGGCGTCAAGTGGCTCCTTCCTTCCCCTTATTAAGAGGCGTCAGGTGGCTCCTTCCTTCACCTTATTAGAGGCGTCCGGGGGCTCGCCCTCCACACCTTATTAGAGGCGTCGGGTGGCTCCCTTCCACCACCTTATTAAGAGGCGTCAGGTGGCTCCCTTCCTCCACCTTATTAAGAGGCGTCAGGTGGCTCCCCTTCCTTCACCTTATTAGAGGCGTCAGGTGGCTCCCTTCCTCCACCTTATTAAGAGGCGTCAGGTGGCTCCTTCCTTCACCTTATTAAGAGGCGTCAGGTGGCTCCCTTCTCCACCTTATTAGAAGAGCGTCAGGTGGCTCCCTTCCTCACCTTGATAGAGGCGTCGGGTGGCTCCCTTCCTCCACCTTATTAAGAGGCGTCAGGTGGCTCCCTTCCTCCACCTTATTAGAGGCGTCAGGTGGCTCCTTCCTTCCTGCCTTATTAAGTCAGGTGGCTCCCTTCCTCCACCCAGCAGTAAGAAGAGGCGTCAGGTGGCTCCCTTCCTCCCACCTTATTAAGGCGTCAGGTGGCTCCCTTCCTTCACCTTATTAAGAGGCGTCAGTTGTCCTTCCCTTCTGCTTATTAGAGGCGTCAGGTGGCTCCCTTCCTCCACCTTATTAAGAAGGCGTCAGGTGGCTCCCTTCCTTCACCTTATTAAGAAGAGGCGTTAGGTGGCTCCCTTCCTTCACCTTATTAAGGTCAGTTGGCTCCCTTCCTCCCACCTTATTAAGAGCGTCAGGTGGCTCCCTTCCTTCACCTTATTAGAGGCGTCAGGTGGCTCCCTTCCTCCACCTTATTAGAGGCGTCAGGTGGCTCCCTTCCTCCACCTTATTAAGAGGCGTCAGGTGGCTCCCTTCCTTCACCTTATTAAGAGGCGTCAGGTGGCTGCCTTCCTTCACCTTATTAGAGGCGTCCAAGTGGCTCCCTTCCTCCACCTTATTAAGAGGCGTCAGGTGGCCCCCTTCCTCCACCTTATTAGAGGCGTCAGGTGGCTGCCTTCCTCCACCTTATTAAGAGGCGTCAGGTGGCTCCCTTCCTTCACCTTATTAGAGGCGTCAGGTGGCTCCCTTCCTTCACCTTATTAAGAGGCGTCAGGTGGCTCCCTTCCTCCACCTTATTAGAGGCGTCAGGTGGCTCCCTTCCTTCACCTTATTAAGAGGCGTCAGGTGGCTCCTTCCTTCACCTTATTAAATCACGTGGCTCCCTTCCTCCACCTTATTAAGAGGCGTCAGGTGGCTCCCTTCCTCCACCTTATTAGAGGCATCAGGTGGCTCCCTTCCTTCACCTTATTAGAGGCGTCAGGTAGCTCACTTCCTCCACCTTATTAAGAGCGTCAGGTGGCTCCCTTCCTTCACCGCAGTAAGAGGCGTCAGGTGGCTCCTTCCTTCACCTTATTAAGAGAGGCGTCAGGTGGCTCCCTTCCTCCACCTTATTAGAGGCGGTAGCTCCCTTCCGCCATCTTATTAGAGGCGTCAGGTAAGCTCCCTTCCTCCACCTTATTAGAGGCGTCAGGTGGCTCCTTCTTCACCTTATTAGAGGCGTCGGTGACCCTTCCTCCACCTTATTAGAGGCGTCAGGTGGCTCCTTCCTTCACCTTATTAAGAGGCGTCAGGTTGGCTCCCTTCCTCCACCTTATTAGAGGCGTCCAGGTGGCTCCTTTCTCCACCTTATCAGAGGCGTCCAGGTGGCTCCCTTCCCTCCACCTTATTAAGGCGTCAGGTGGCTCCTTCCTCCACGCTTATTAGAGGCGTCAGGTGTCCCTTCCTTCACCTTATTAAGAGGCGTCAGGTGGCTCCCTTCTCCACCTTATTAAGAGGCGTCAGGTGGCTCCCTTCCTCCACCTTATTAGAAGGTGGCTCCCTACCTTCACCTTATTAAGAGAGGCATCTGGTGGCTCCCTTCCTTCTGCTTATTAGAGGCGTCAGGTGGCTCCCTTCCTCCACCTTATTAGAGGCGTCAGGTGGCTGCCTTCCTCCCACCTTATTAAGAGGCGTCAGGTGGCTCCTTCCTCCACGCTAATGGGGCGTCAGGTGGCTCCTTCTCCACCTTATTAGAGGCGTCAGGTGGCTCCCTTCCTTCACCTTAGAGGCGTCAGGTGGCTCCCCTTCCTCCAACCTTATTAGAGGCGTCAGGTGGCTCCCTTCCTCCCACCTTATTAAAGCGTCAGGTGGCTCCCTTCCTCCACCTTATTAAGAGGCGTCAGGTGGCTCCCTTCAGCTACCTTAGTAAAGCGTCAGGTGGCTCCTTCCCTTCATTATTAGAGGCGTCGGGCGGCTCCTTCCTCCCACCTTGTGAAGGCGTCGGTGGCTCCCTTCCTCCACCTTATTAAGAGAGGCGTCACTGGTGGCTCCCTTCCTCCACCTTATTAGAGGCCTCCAGGTGGCTCCCTTCCCATCACCTTATTAAGAGGCGTCAGGTGGCTCCTTCCTTCACCTTATTAAAGGCGTCAGGTGGCTCCTTCCTCCCACCTTATTAAGAGGCGTCAGGCTCCCTTCTCCACCTTATTAAGAGGCGTCGGTGGCTCCCTTCTCTACGCTTAAGAAGGCGTCAGGTGGCTCCTTCCTCCCACCTTATTAAGAGGCGTCAGGTGGCTCCAGCTTGCTTCACCTTATTAGAGGCGTCAGGTGGCTCCCTTCCTTCACCTTATTAGAGGCGTCAGGTGGCTCCCTTCCTCCACCTTATTAAGAGGCGTCCGGTGGCTCCCTTCCTCCACCTTATTAAGAGGCGTCCTGGTGGCTCCCTTCCTCAAACCTTATTAGAGGCGTCGGGGTGGCTCCCTTCCTCCACCTTATTAAGAGAGGCGTCTGAGGTGGCTCCCTTCCTCCACCTTATTAAGGGCGCCTGGTGGCTCCTTCCTCCACCTTATTAAGAGGCGTCCGGAGTTGGCTCCCTTCCTCCACCTTATTAGAGGCGTCAAGTGGCCCCTTCCTCCACCTTATTAGAGGCGTCTGGTGGCTCCCTTCCTCCACCTTATTAGAGGCGTCAGGTGGCTCCTTCCTCCACCTTATTAGAGGCGTCAGGTGGCTTCCTTCTCCACCTTATTAAGAGGCTCTGGTGGCTCCCTTCCTCCACCACCTTATTAGAGGCGCGTCTTGTGGCTCCCTTCCTCCCACCTTATTAGAGGCGTCAGGTGGCTCCTTCTCCACCTTATTAAGAGGCGTCAGGTGGCTCCTTCACTCCACCTTAGGCGTCAAGTAGCTCCCTTCCTTCACCCCTTATCAAGAGGCGTCGGGTGGCTCCCTTCCTCCACCTTATTAAGAGGCGTGAAGTAGGCTCTTTCCTCCACCTTATTAAGAGGCGTCGGGCTCCCTTCCTCCCACCTTATTAAGAGGCGTCAGGTGGCTCCCTTCCTCCACCTTATTAAGAGGCGTCAGGTGGCTCCCTTCCTCCACCTTATTAAGAGGCGTCAGGTGGCTCCCTTCCTCCACCTTATTAAGAGGCGTCAGTGTCCCTTCCTCCACCTTATTAGAGGCGTCAGGTGGCTCCTTCCTCCACCTTATTAAAGAGGTGTCAGGTGGCTCCTTCCTCCACCTTATTAAAGGCGTCTGGTGGCTCCCTTCCTCAAACCTTATTAAGAGGCGTCAGGTGGCTCCCTTCCACCACCTTATTAGAGGCGTCAGGTGGCTCCCTTCATCCACCTTGACCAGAGGCGTCAGGTGGCTCCTTCCTTCACCTTATTAGAGGCGTCAGGTAGCTCCCTTCCTCCATCTTATTAAGGCGTCGGGTGGCTCCCTTCCTCCACCTTATTAAGAAGGCGTCAGGTGGCTCCTTCCTCCACCTTATTAAGAGGCGTCAGGTGGCTCCCTTCCTCCCACCTTGATAGAGAGGCGTCAGGTGGCTCCCTTCCTTCACCTTATTAGAGGCGTCAGGTGGCTCCCTTCCTCCACCTTATTAGAGGCGTCAGGTGGCTCCCTTCCTCCCACCTTATCAGAGGCGTCAGGTGGCTCCTTCCTCCACCTTATTAGAGGCGTCAGGTGGCTCCCTTCCTCCACCTTATGAAGAGGCGTCAGGTGGCTCCTTCCTTCACCTTATTAGAAGGCGTCAGGTGGCTCCCTTCCTCCACCTGCCAGTAAGAAGGCGTCAGGTGGCTCCCTTCCTCCCACCTTATTAAGAGAGGCGTCAGGTGGCTCCCTTCCTTCACCTTATTAAGAGGCATCTGGTGGCTCCTTCCTTCACCTTATTAGAGGCGTCAGGTGGCTCCTTCCTCCCACCTTATTAAGAGAGGCGTCAGGTGGCTCCCTTCCTCCACCTTATTAAGAACAGTGGCTCCTTCCTTCACCTTATTAAGAGGCGTCAGGTGCTCCTTCACCTTATTAGAGGCGTCAGGTGGCTCCCTTCCTCCACCTTATTAAGAGGCGTCAAGTGGCTGCCTTCCTCACCTTTAAATAGAGGCGTCAGGTGTCCTTCCTCCACCTTATTAAGAGGCGTCAGGTGGCTCCCTTCCTCCCACCTTATTAAGAGGCGTCAGGTGGCTCCCTTCCTTCACCTTATTAGAGGCGTCAGGTGGCTCCTTCCTCCACCTTATTAAGAGGCGTCAGGTAACCATACCTCCACAACAGTAAAGAGGCGTCAGGTGGCTTCCCCTTCCTCCCACCTTATTAGAGGCGTCAGGTGGCTCCCTTCCTTCACACCTTATTAAAAGAGGCGTCAGGTGGCTCCCTTCCTTCACCTTATTAAGAGGCGTCAGGTGGCTCCCTTCCTCTCCTGTATTAGAGGCGTCTGAGGTGGCTCCCTTCCTCAAACCTTATTAGAGGCGTCGGGTGGCTCCCTTCCTCCACCTTATTAGAAGAGGCGTCCTGGTGGCTCCCTTCCTCCCACCTTATTAGAGGCGTCAGGTGGCTCCCTTCCTCCCACCTTATTAAAGAGGCGTCACGGTGGCTCCCTTCCTCCTGCTTATTAAGAGGCGCCTGGTGGCTCCTTCACTCCACCATATTAAGAGGCGTCAGGTGGCTCCCTTCCTCCACCTTATTAAGAGGCGTCAGGTAGCTCCCTTCCTCCACCTTATTAAGAGGCCGTCGGGTGGCTCAGCACCCTCCACCTTGATAGGCGTCAGGTGGCTCCCTTCCTTCACCTTATTAAGAGGCGTCAGGTGGCTCCCTTCCTCCACCTTATTAAGAAGAGCGTCGGTGTCCCTTCCTCCCACCTTATTAAGAGAGGCGTCAGGTGGCTCCCTTCCTCCACCTTATTAAGAGGCGTCGGGTGGCTCCCTTCCTTCACACCTTATTAGAAGGCGTCAGGTGGCTCCCTTCCTTCTATGATAGAGGCGTCAGGTGGCTCCCTTCCTCCCACCTTATTAGAGGCGTCTGGTGGCTCCCTTCCTCAAACAGTAAGAGGCGTCAGGTGGCTCCCTTCCTCCACCTTATTAGAGGCGTCTGGTGGCTCCCTTCCTCCACCTTATTAAGAAGGCGTCAGGTGGCTCCCTTCCTCCACCTTATTAAGAGGCGTCTGGCTCCCTTCCTCCACCTTATTAAGGGCGCCTGGTGGCTCCCTTCCTCCACCATATTAGAGGCGTCAGGTGGCTCCTTCCTCCACCTTATTAGAGGCGTCAAGTGGCCCCCCTTCCTCCCACCTTATTAAGAAGAGTCTGGTGGCTCCCTCCACCTTATTAGAGGAAGGCGTCAGGTGGCTCCTCCCACCTTATTAAGAGGCGTCAGGTGGCTTCCTTCCCTCCACCTTATTAAGAGGCGTCTGGTGGCTCCCTTCCTCCACCTTATTAAGAGGCGTCAGGTGACCCTTCCTTCACCTTGGCTAGAGCGTCAAGGTGGCTCCCTTCTTCACCTTATTAGAGGCGTCAGGTGGCCCCTTCCTTCACCTTATTAAGAAGAGGCCGTCTTGTGGCTCCCTTCCTCCACCTGCTTATTAGAGGCGTCAGGTGGCTCCTTCCTCCACCTTATTAAGATGTGTCAGGTGGCTCCCTTCCTCCACCTTATTAAGAGGCACGTCTGGTGGCTCCTTCCTCAAAACCTTATTAAGAGGCGTCGGGTGGCTCCTTCTCCACCTTATTAGAGGCGTCAGGTGGCTCCTTCATCCACCTTATTAAGAGGCGTCAGGTGGCTCCCTTCCTTCACCTTATTAGAAGAGGCGTCAAGTGGCTCCCTTCCTCACCTTATTAGAGGCATCAAGGTGGCTCCTTCCTCCACCTTATTAAGAGGCGTCAGGTGGCTCCCTTCCTTCACCTTATTAAGAGGCGTCAGAGTGGCTCCTTCCTCTCCCACCTTATTAAGAGGCATCAGGTGGCTCCCTTCCTCCCACCTTATTAAGATGTGTCAGGTGGCTCCCTTCCTCCCACCTTATTAGAGGAAGGCGTCTGAAGGTGGCTCCTTCCTCAAACCTTATTAAGAGGCGTCAGGTGGCTCCCTTCCTCCCACCTTATTAGAGGCGTCGAGGTGGCTCCTTCATCCACCTTATTAGAGGCGTCAGGTGGCTCCTTCATCACCTTATTAAGAGGCGTCCGTGGCTCCTTCCTCCACCTTATTAAGAGGCATCGGGTGGCTCCCTTCCTCCACCTTATTAAGAGGCCGTCGAATTCCTTCCCTCCACCTTATTAAGAGGCGTCAGGTGGCTCCCTTCCTCCACCTTATTAGAGGCGTCAAGTGGGCCCCTTCACTCCCACCTTAAGAGGCGTCAGGTGGCCCCCTTCCTCCCACCTTATTAGAAGGCGTCAAGGTGGCTCCGCTTCCTCCACCTTGTGGGAAGGCGTCGGGTGGCTCCTTCCTCCACCTTATTAAGAGGCGTCCAAGTGGCCCCTTCCTCCACCTTGTTAAGGAGCTCAGGTGGCTCCCTTCCTCCACCTTATTAGAGGCGTCAGGTGGCTCAACTTCACCTCCCACCTTATTAGAGGCACGTCCGGTGGCTCCCTTTCTCCACCTTATTAGAGGCGTCAAGTGGCCCCTTCCTTCACCTTATTAGAGGCGTCAGGTGGCTCCCTTCCTCCACTGTAATTTAGAGGCGTCAGTTGGCTCCCTTCCTTCACCTTATTAGGCGTCAGGTGTCCTTCTCCACCTTATTAAGAGGCGTCAGGTGGCCCCTTCCTCCACCTTGTTATGAGGGCGTCCAGGTGGCTCCTTCCTCCACCTTATTAGAGGCGTCATGGGTGGCCCCTTCCTTCACTGTAGTAAGGCGTCAGGGTGGCTCCCTTCCTCCACCTTATTAGAGGCGTCAGGTGGCTCCCTTCCTTCACCTTATTAGAGGCGTCAGGTGAAACCCTTCCTCCACCTTATTAAGGCGTCGGTACGGCCCTTCCTTCACCTTATTGAGGCGTCAGGTGAAGAAGCTCCTTCCTCCACCTTATTAGAGGCGTCAGGTGGCCACCTTCCTCCACCTACTACTATTATGAGGCGTCAGGTGGCTCCTTCCTCCCACCTTATTAGAAGCGTCAGGTGGCCCCCTTCCTCCACCTTATTAAGAGGCGTCAGGTGGCTCCCTTCCTCCACCTTATTAGAAGGCGTCAGGTGTCCCTTCCTTCCACCTTATTAAGAGGCGTCAGGTGGCCCCCTTCTCCCACCTTATTAAGAGGCGTCAGGTGGCCCCTTCCTCCACCTTATTAAAGAGGCGTCAGGTGGCTCCTTCCTCCACCTTATTAAAGTCGGGTGGCTCCTTCCTCCACCTTATTATGAAGGGCGTCCGAGGTGGCTCCCTTCCTCCACCTTATTAAGAGGCGTCAGGTGGCCCCCTTCCTCCACCTTATTAAGGGGCGTCAGGTGGCTCCCTTCCTTCACCTTATTAAGAAGAGGCGTCAGGGGTGGCTCCTTCCTCCCACCCCCTCATTAGAGGCGTCAGGTGGCTCCAACTGCCTTATTAAGGTGTCAGGAGTACGCTCCTTCCTCCACCTTATTAGAGGCGTCGAATTGGCTCCCTTCCTCCTGCCAGTAAGAGGCGTCAAGTGGCTCCCTTCCTTCCACCTTATTAGAAGGCGTCAGGTGGCTCCCTTCCTCCACCTTATTAAGAGGCGTTAGGTGGCTCCTTCCTCCACCTTATTAGAGAGGCGTCAAGTGGCTCCCTTCCTTCACCTTATTAAGAGGCGTCAGGTGGCTCCTTCCTTCACCTTATTAAGAGGCGTCCGGTGGCTCCCTTCCTCAAACCTTATTAAGAGGCGTCAGGTGGCTCCCTTCCTCCACCTTATTAAGAGGCGTCGGGTGGCTCCCTTCCTCCACCTTATTAGAGGCGTCAGGTGGCTCCTTCCTCCACCTTATTAAGAATCAAGTGGCCCCCTTCCTCCACCTTATTAAGAGGCGTCAGGTGGCTCCCTTCCTCCACTGCTTATTAAGAAGGCGTCAGGTGGCTCCCTTCCTCCACCCAGACTATTAAGAGAGGCGTCCGGTGGCTCCTTTCTCCCACCTTATTAGAAGGCGTCAAGTGGCCCCTTCATACCTTATTAGAGGCGTCCAGGTGGCTCCTTCCTCCACACCTTATTAGAGGCGTCAGGTGGCTCCCTTCCTTCACCTTATTAAGAGGCGTCAGGTGTCCCTTCCTCCACCTTATTAGAGGCGTCAAGGTGGCCCCCTTCCTCCACCTTATTATGAGGCGTCCGGGCAACCCTTCCTCCACCTTGTTAAGAGGCGTCAGGTGGCCCCCTTCCTTCACCTTATTAAGAGGCGTCAGGTGGCTCCCTTCCTCCCTTGTGCAAGGCGTCAGGAATTGCAGAAACCCTTCCTTCACCTTATTAGAGGCGTCGGGTGACACATATACACCTTGTTAGAGGCGTCATGTGACTTCCTCCACCTTATTATGAGGCGTCAGGTGGCTCCACTTCCTCCACCTTATTAAGAGGCGTCAGGTGGCCTTCCTCCACCTTATTAGAAGGCGTCAGGTGGCTCCCTTCCTCCACCTTATTAAGAGGCGTCAGGTGGCCCCTTCCTCCACCTTATTAAGAGGCGTCAGGTGGCTCCTTCCTTCACCCCTTGCCATTAAGAGGCGTCAGGTGGCTCCCTTCCTCCACCCTATTAAGGCGTCAGGTGGCTCCCTTCCTTCACCCCTTATTAAGAGGTGTCAAGGTGGCTCCCTTCCTCCACCTTATTAAGAGGCGTCAAGTGGCTCCTTCCTTCCACCTTATTAAGAAGGCGTCAGATTGGCTCCCTTCCTTCACCTTATTAAGAGGCGTCAGGTGGCTCCCTTCCTCAAACCTTATTAGAGGCGTCAGGTGCTCCCTTCCTCCCACCCCTTATTAGAGGCATCAGGTGGCTCCTTCCTTCACCTTATTAGAGGCGTCAGGTGGCTCGCTCCTCCAAACTTATTAAGAGGCGTCAGGTGGCTCCCTTCCTCAAACCTTATTAGGAGGCGTCCAGGTGGCTCACACCTTGATAAGAAGAGGCGTCAGGTGGCTCCCTTCCTCCACCCTATTAAGAGGCGTCAGGTGGCTCCCTTCCTTCACCTTATTAGAGGCGTCAGGTGGCTCCCTTCCTCCACCTTATTAAGAAGGCGTCAGGTGGCTCCTTCCTTCACCTTATTAAGAGGCGTCAGGTGGCTCCCTTTCCTCAAACCTTGATAAGAGGCGTCAGGTGGCTCCCTTCCTCCACCTTATTAGAGGCGTCAGGTGGCTCCCTTCCTCCACCTTAATAGAGGCGTCAGGTGGCTCCCTTGCGCTACTTACTCTTCCAGAAATCTAGGTAACCCTTCCTCAAACCTTATTAGAGGCGACTCCTTACCTCCACCTTATTAAGAGGCGTCAGGTGGCCCCTTCCTCCACCTTATTAGAGGCGTCAGGTGGCTCCCTTCCTTCACCTTATTAAGAGGCGTCAGGTGGCTCCCTTCTCCACCTTATTAAGAGAGGCGTCAGGTGGCTCCCTTCCTTCACCTTATTAGAGGTGTCAGGTGGCTCCCTTCCTCCACCTTATTAAGAGGCGTCAAGTGGCTCCCTTCATAAGCAGCGTAGAGGCGTCAGGTGGCTCCCTTCCTCCACCTTATTAGAGGCGTCAGGTGGCCTTCCTCCACCTTATTAGAGCGTCAGGTGGCTCCCTTCGCTTCACCTTATTAGAGGCGTCGGGTGTCCCTTCCTCCACCTTATTAAGAGGTGTCCGAGGTGGCTCCGCTACTCACCTTGATAGAGGCGTCAGGTGGCTCCCTTCCTCCACCTTATTAAGAGGCGTCAGGTGGCTCCCTTCCTCCACCTTATTAAGAAGAGGCGTCAGGTGGCTCCCTTCCTTCACCTTATTAGAGGCGTCGAGGTGGCTCCTTCCTCCACCTTATTAAGAAGGCGTTGGTGGCTCCCTTCCTCCCACCTTATTAGAGGCGTCAGGTGGCTTCCTCCCACCTTATTAAGAGGCGTCAGGTGGCTCCCTTCCTTCACCTTATTAGAGGCGTCAAGGTGGCTCCCTTCCTTCACCTTGTTAGAGGCGTCAGGTGGCTCCTTCGCCGCATATGGGCGCGTCAAGTGGCTCCCTTCCTCCACCATATTAAGAGGCGTCAGGTGGCGCCGCACCTCCACACCTTATTAAGAAGGCGTCAGGTGGCTCCCTTCCTTCTGTATTAGAGGCGTCAAGTGGCTCCTTCCTCCACCTTATTAGAGGCGTCCAGGTGGCTCCTTCCTCCTGCTTATTAGAGGCGTCAGGTGGCTCCCTTCCTTCACCTTATTAAGAGCGTCAGGTGGCTCCCTTCCTCCCACCTTATTAGAGGCGTCAGGTGGCTCCCTTCCTTCACCTTATTAAGAAGGCGTCAGGTGAAACCGCTTCGCTTCACCTTGTTAGAGGCGTCAGGTGGCTCCCTTCCTTCACCTTATTAAGAGGCGTCAAGTGGCTCCCTTCCTCCACCTTATTAAGAGGCGTCAGGTGGCTCCCTTCCTCCCACCTTATTAAAGAGGCGTCAGGTGGCTCCCTTCCTTCACCTTATTAGAGGCGTCAGGTGGCTCCTTCCTTCACCTTATTAGAGGCGTCCAGGTGGCTCCCTTCGCTTCACCTTATTGGGGAGCGTCAGGTGGCTCCTTCCTTCACCGCGGTAAGAGGCGTCAGGTGACTTCCTTCACCCCAGCAACAAGAGGCGTCCAGTTGGCTCCCTTCCTTCCTGCTGATAGGCGTCAGGTGGCTCCCTTCCTCCACCTTGATAGAGGCGTCAGGTGGCTCCCTTCCTTCACCTTATTAAGAGGCGTCAAGGTGGCTCCCTTCCTCCCACCTTATTAAGAAGAGGCGTTGATTGGCTCCCTTCCTTCACCTTATTAAGAAGAGGCGTCAGGTGGCTCCTTCCTTCATCTTATTAAGAGGCGTCAGGTGGCTCCCTTCCTTCACCTTATTAAGAGTCGTCAGGTGGCTCCCTTCTCCACCTTATTAGAGGCGTCAAGGTGGCTCCCTTCCTCCACCTTATTAGAGGCGTCAGGTGGCTCCTTCCTCCACCTTATTAGAGGCGTCAGGTGGCTCCCTTCCTCCACCTTATTAGAGGCGTCAGGTGGCTCCCTTCCCTCCACCTTATATTAAGAGGCGTCAGGTAGGCTCCCTTCCTCCACCTTATTAAGAGGCATTGGTGGCTCCCTTCCTTCCACCTTATTAGAGGCGTCAGGTAACCCTTCCTCCCCACCTTATTAGAGGCGTCATGTGGCTCCCTTCCTCCACCTTATTAAGAGGCGTCCGGTGGCTCCCTTTCTCCACCCATTAAGAGGCGTCAAGTGGCCCCCTTCCTTCACCTTATTAAGAGGCGTCCAGGTAGGCTCCCTTCCCTCCACTGCTATTAAGAGGCGTCAGGTGGCTCCCTTCCTTCACCTTATTAGAGGCGTCAGGTGGCTCCCTTCCTCCCACCTTATTAGAGGCGTCAGGTGGCCCCCTTCCTCCCACCTTATTATGAGGCGTCAGGTGGCTCCTTCCTCCACCTTATTAAGAGGCGTCAGGTGGCCCCTTCCTTCACCTTATTAGAGGCGTCAGGTGGCTCCCTTCCTCCACCTTATTAGAGGCGTCCAGTGGCCTTCCTTCACCTTATTAAGAGGCGTCAGGTGGCTCCCTTCCTCCACCTTATTAAGAGGCGTCAGGTGGCTCCCTTCCTTCACCTTATTAAGAGGCGTCAGGTGGCTCCCTTCCTCCACCTTATTAAGAGGCGTCAGGTGGCCCTTCCTCCACCTTATTATGAGGCGTCAGGTGGCTCCCTTCCTCCACCTTATTAAAGAGGCGTCAGGTGGCCCCTTCCTCCACCTTATTAAGAAGAGGCGTCAGGTGGCTCCCTTCCTCCACCTTGATAAGAGGCGTCAGGTGGCCCCTTCCTCCACCTTAAGTAGAGGCGTCCAGGTGGCTCCTTCCTTCACCTTATTAGAGGCGTCAGGTGGCTCCCTTCCTCCCACCCTGATAAGAGGCGTCAGGTGGCTCCCTTCCTTCACCTTATTAAGAGGTGTCAGGTGGCTCCCTTCCTCCACCTTGATAAGAGGCGTCAAGTGGCTCCCTTCCTTCACCTTATTAAGAGGCGTCGATTGGCTCCCTTCCTTCACTGTATTAAGAGGCGTCAGGTGGCTCCTTCCTCAAACCTTATTAAGAGGCGTCAGGTGGCTCCTTCCTCCACCTTATTAGAGGCGTCAGGTGGCTCCTTCCTCCACCTTATTAAGAGGCGTCGGTGGCAACCCTTCCTCCACTGCTTATTAGAGGCACCAGGCCCCCTTCCTCCACCTTGATAGAGGCGTCAGGTGGCTCCTTCACTCTCCACCTTATTAGGCGTCAGACCCTTCCTCCACCTTATTAAGAGGCGTCCGGTGGCTCCTTTCTCCACCTTATTAGAGGCGTCAAGTGGCCCTTCCTTCACCTTGTTAAGAGGCGTCAGGTGGCTCCTTCCTCCCACCTTATTAGAGGCGTCCAGGTGGCTCCTTCCTTCACCTTATTAAGGAAGGCGTCAGGTGGCTCCGCTTCCTCCACCTTATTAAGAGGCGTCAGGTGGCCCCTTCCTCCACCTTATTATGAGGCGTCAGGTGGCTCCTTCCTCCACCTTATTAGAGGCCTCAGGTGGCCCCCTTCCTTCACCTTATTAGAGGCGTCAGGTGGCTCCCTTCCTCCACCTTATTAAGAGGCGTCAGGTGGCTCCTTCCTTCACCTTATTAGAGGCGTCAGGTGGCTCCCTTCCTCCACCTTATTAGAAGTCATGTGGCTCCCTTCCTCCACCTTATTATGAGGCGTCGGGTGGCTCCCTTCCTCCCACCTTATTAGAGGCGTCAGGTGGCCCCCTTCCTCCCACCTTGTGGGGAGGCGTCAGGTGGCTCCCTTCCTCCACCTTATTAGAGGCGTCAGGTGGCCCCCTTCCTCCACTGCCAGTAAGAGGCGTCAGGTGGCTCCCTTCAATCACCTTATTAGAGGCGTCAGGTGGCTCCTTCCTCCACCCTATTAAGAAGGCGTCAGGTAGCTCCCTTCCCTTCACCTTATTTAGAGGTGTCAGGTGGCTCCCTTCCTCCCACCTTATTAGAGGCGTCAAGAGTGGCTCCCTTCCCTTCTGCTTATTAGAGGCGTCAGGTGGCTCCCTTCCTTCTGCTATTAAGAGGCGTCAGGTGGCTCCCTTCCTCAAACCTTATTAAGAGGCGTCAGGTGGCTCCTTCCTCCCACCTTATTAAGGCGTCAGGTGGCTCCCTTCACTTCACTGCTTATTAGAGGCGTCAGGTGGCTCCTTCCTCCAAACCTTATTAAGAGGCGTCCAGGTGGCTCCCTCAAACCTTATTAAGAGGCGTCAGGTGGCTCCCTTCCTCCCACCTTATTAGAGGCGTCAGGTGGCTCCCTTCCTTCTGCCTTGTGGGAAGGCGTCAGGTGGCTCCCTTCCTCAGCCTTATTAGAGGCGTCAGGTGGCTCCCTTCACTCCACCTTATTAGAGGCGTCAGGTGGCTCCCTTCCCTCACCGCAGCAAGAGGCGTCAGGTGGCTCCCTTCCTTCACCTTATTAGAGGCGTCAAGTGAAACCCTTCCTCAAGCACTGGTAAGAGGCGTCAGGTGGCTCCTTCCTCCACCTTATTAAGAGGCGTCAGGTGGCCCCTTCCTCCACCTTATTAAGAAGGCGTCGGGTGGCTCTCTTCCTTCACCTTATTAGAGGCGTCCAGGTGGCTCAACTTCCTCCACCTTATTAGAGGCGTCAGGTGGCTCCCTTCCTTCACCTTATTAAGAGGTGTCAGGTGGCTCCTTCCTCCACCTTATTAGAAGGCGTCAAGAGTGGCTCCCTTCTCAAACCTTATTAGAGGCGTCAGGTGGCTCCTTCCTCCACCTTATTAGAGGCGTCAGGTGGCTCCTTCCTTCACCTTATTAGAGGCGTCAGGTGGCTCCCTTCCTCCACCTTATTAAGAGGCGTCAATTTGGCCCCGCTTCCTCCACCTTGGTAAGAGCGTCAGGTGGCTCCTTCCTTCCACCTTATTAAGAGGCGTCAGGTGGCTCCCTTCCTCCACCTTATTAGAAGGCGTCAGGTGGCTCCCTTCCTCCCACCTTGTATTAAGAGGCGTCAGGTGGCTCCTTCCTCCACCTTGTTAAGAGGCGTCAGGTGACCCTTCCTCCACCTTATTAGAGGCGTCAGGTGGCTCCTTCCTTCACCTTATTAGAGGCGTCAGGTGGCTCCCTTCCTCCACCTTATTAAGAGGCGTTAGGTGGCTCCTTCTCCACCCCTTATTAAGAGCGTCAGGTGGCTCCTTCTCCACCTTATTAAGAGGCGTCGGTGGCTCCCTTCCTTCCTGCCATTAAGAGGCGTCAGGTGGCTCCCTTCCTTCACCTTGTTAGAGGCGTCCAGGTGGCTCCCTTCCTTCTGCTTATTAGAGGGCGTCAAGTGGCTCCCTTCCTCCACCTTATTAGAGGCGTCAGGTGGCTCCCTTCCTCCACCTTATTAAGAGGCGTCAGGTGGCTCCCTTCCTTCACCTTATTAAGGGCGTCAGGTGGCTCCTTCCTTCACCTTATTAAGAAGGCGTCCAGGTGGCTCCCTTCCTTCACCTTATTAAGAAAGAGGCGTCCAATTGGCTCCCTTCCTTCACCTTATTAAGAAGAGGCGTCAGGTGGCTCCCTTCCTTCACCTTATTAAAGTCAGGTGGCTCCCTTCCTTCACCCCTTATTAGAGGCGTCAGGTGGCTCCCTTCCTTCACCTTATTAGAGGCGTCAGGTGGCTCCTTCCTCCACCTTATTAGAGGCGTCAGGTGGCTCCCTTCCTTCACCTTATTAAGAGGCGTCAGGTGGCTCAGCTTCCTCCACCTTATTAGAGGCGTTAGGTGGCTCCCTTCCTTCACCTTATTAGAGGCGTCAGGTGGCTCCCTTCCTTCATCTTATTAGAGGCGTCAGGTGGCTCCCTTCCTTCACACTTATTAGGTCGTCAGGTGGCTCCTTCCTCCACCTTATTAAGAGGCGTCAGGTGGCTCCTTCCTCCACCTTATTAAGAGGCGTCAGGTGGCTCCCTTCCCTCCACCTTATTAAGAGGCGTCAGGTGGCTCCCTTCCCCTCCCACTGCTTATTAGAGGCGTCAGGTGGCTCCTTCCTCCACCTTATTAGAGGCGTCAGGTGGCTCCCTTCCTCCACCTTATTAGAGGCGTCAGGGTGGCTCCCTTCCTCCACCTTATTAAGAGGCGTCAGGTGGCTCCCTTCCTTCACCTTATTAGAGGCGTCAAGTGGCTCCCTTCCTCCACCTTATTGAGAGGCGTCAAGTGGCTCCCTTCCTTCCTGCCCTTATTAAGAGGCGTCAGGTGGCTCCCTTCCTCCACCTTATTAGAGGCGTCAGGTGGCCCCTTCCTCCACCTTATTAAGAAGGCGTTAGGTGGCTCCCTTCTTCCACCTTATTCAGAGGCGTCAGGTAGCTCCCTTCACTCCACCTTACTATTAAGAGGCGTCAGGTGGCTCCCTTCCTTCACCTTATTAAGAGGCGTCAGGTGGCTCCTCCACCTTATTAAGAGGCGTCAGGTGGCTCCCTTCCTCCACCTTATTAAGAGGCGTCAGGTGGCTCCCTTCCTCCACCTTATTGAGAGGCGTCAAGTGGCTCCTTTCCTCCACCTTATTAGAGGCGTCCGGGTGTCCCTTCCTCCACCTTATTAGAGGCGTCAGGTGGCTCCCTTCCTTCACCTTATATGAAGAAGAGCGTCTAATTGGCTCCCTTCCTTCACCTTATTAGAGGCGTCAGGTGGCTCCTTCCTCCACCTTATTAGAGGCACGTGAGAGTGGCTCCTTTCCTCCACCTTATTAAGAGGCGTCAGGTGGCTCCCTTCCTCCACACTTGAGAGGCGTCAGGTGGCTCCTTCCTCCCTGTAGAGGCGTCAGGCTCCCTTCCTTCACCTTATTAGAGGCGTCAAGTGGCTCCTTCCTTCACCTTATTAGAGGCGTCAGGTGGCTCCCTTCCTCCACCTTATTAGAGGCGTCAAGTGGCTCCCTTCTTCCACCTTATTAGAGGCGTCAGGTGGCTGCCTTCCCTCCCACCTTGACCAAGAGGCGTCAGGTGGCTCCCTTCCTTCACCTTAGGCGTCAGGTGGCTGCCTTCCTCCACCTTATTAAGAGGCGTCAGGTGGCTCCTTCCTCCACCCTTATTAGAGGCGTCAAAGTGGCTCCCTTCCTTCACCTTATGAAGAGGCGTCAGTGGCCCCCTTCCTCTGCCAATGTAAGAGGCGTCGAAGTAGCTCCCTTCCTTCACCTTATTAGAGGCGTCAGGTGGCTCCCTTCCTTCCTGCTATTAAGAGGCGTCAGGTGGCTCCCTTCCTTCACCTTATTAAGAGGCGTCAGGTGGCTCCTTCTCCACCTTCAGAGGCGTCCAAAGTGGCTCCCTTCCTTCACCTTATTAAGAGGCGTGGTGGCTCCCTTCCTCCACCTTATTAAGCGTCAAGTGGCTCCCTTCCTTCACCTTATTAAGAGGCGTCAGGTGGCTCCCTTCCTCCACCTTATTAGAGGCGTCAGGTGGCTGCCTTCCTTCACCTTAGAGGCGTCAGGTGGCTCCCTTCCTCCACCTTATTAAGAGGCGTCAGGTGGCTCCCTTCCTTCACCTTGATATTAGAGGCGTCGGTGGCTCCCTTCCTCCACCTTATTAAAGAGGCGTCGGGTGGCTCCCTTCCTTCACCTTATTAAGAAGAGGCGTCAGGTGGCTCCCTTCCTCCACCTTATGAAGGCGTCAGGTGGCCCCTTCTCCACCTTATTAGAGGCGTCAGGTGGCTCCCTTCCTCCACCTTATTAAGAGGCGTCAGGTGGCTCCTTCCTTCACCTTATTAGAGGCGTCGCCTCCACCTTATGAAGAGGCGTCAGGTGGCCCCTTCCTCCACCTTGGCCAGAGGCGTCAGGTGGCTCCTTCCTCACCTTATTAGAGGCGTCAAGGTGGCTGCCTTCCTTCTGTATTAAGAGGCGTCAGGTGGCTGCCTTCCTTCACCTTGATAAGAGGCGTCCAGGTGGCCCCTTCCTCCCACCTTATTAAGAGGCGTCAAGTGGCTCCTTCCTTCACCTTATTAAGAGGCGTCAGGTGGCTCCTTCCTCCACCTTATTAGAGGCGTCGGGTGGCTGCCTTCCCTTCACCTTATTAAGAGGCGTCAGGTGGCCCCTTCCTCCACCTTATTAAGAGGCGTCAAGTGGCTCCTTCCTTCACCTTATTAGAGGCGTCAGGTGGCTCCCTTCTCCACCTTATTAGAGGCGTCAGGTGGCTCCCTTCCTCCACCTTATTAGGGGCGTCAGGTGGCTGCGCTTCCTTCACCTTATTAAGAGGCGTCAGGTGGCTCCCTTCCTCCCACCTGCCTTATTAAGAGAGGCGTCAGGTGGCTCCCTTCCTCCACCTTATTAGAGGCGTCAGGTGGCTCCCTTCCTCCACCTTATTAGGCGTCAAGTGGCTGCAGCTTCCTTCACCTTATTAAGAGGCGTCAGGTGAAAACTCCCTTCCTCCACCTTATTAAGAGGCGTCGTTGTCCCTTCCCTCCACCTTGATAAGAAGGCGTCAATTGTGCCTTCCTTCACCTTATTAAGAGGCGTCAGGTGTCCCTTCCTCCACCTTATTAAGAGGCGTCAGGTGGCTCCCTTCACTCCACCTTATTAAGAGGCGTCAGGTGGCTCCCTTCCTCCCACCTTATTAGAGGCGTCAGGTGGCTGCCTTCCCTTCACCGTAAGAGGCGTCAGGTGGCTCCCTTCCTTCACCTTATTAAGAGGCGTCAGGTGGCTGCCTTCCTCCCACCTTATTAAGAGGCGTCAGGTGGCTCCCTTCCTCCACCTTATTAGAGGCGTCAGGTGGCTGCCTTCCTTCTGCTATTAGAGGCGTCAGGTGGCTCCTTCCTTCACCTTATTAGAGGCGTCAAATTGGCTCCCTTCCTTCACCTTATTAGAGGCGTCAGGTGGCTCCCTTCCTTCACCTTATTAAGAGGCGTCAGGTGGCTCCTTCCTTCACCTTATTAGAGGCGTCAGGTGGCTCCCTTCTCCACCTTGTAGAGGCGTCAGGTGGCTCCCTTCCTCCACCTTATTAAGAGGCGTCAGGTGGCTCCCTTCCTCCACCTTATTAAGAGGCGTCGAGTGGCTCCCTTCCTCCCACCTTATTAGAGGCGTCGGGGTGAGCTCCCTTCCCTTCACCTTATTAGAGGCGTCAGGTGGCTCCTTCCTCCACCTTGTGTTAAGAGGCGTCAGGTGGCTCCCTTCCTCCCACCTTATTAAAGAGGCGTCAGGTGGCTCCCTTCCTTCACCTTATTAGAGGCGATGGGGTGCGACCCTTCATTTACCTTATTAAGAGGCGTCAGGTGGCTGCCTTCCTCCACCCCTTATTAGAGGCGTCAAGTGGCTCCCTTCCTTCACCTTATTAAGAAGAGGCGTCAGGTGGCTCCCTTCCTCCACCTTATTAGGCGTCGGGTGGCTGCCTTCCTTCACCTTATTAGAGGCGTCGGGTGGCTCACGCTATACAATGGGGCGTAAAATTGGCTCCCTTCCTTCACCTTATTAAGGCGTAAGGTGGCTGCCTTCCTTCACCTTATTAGAGGCGTCAAGTGGCTGCCTTCCTTCACCTTGATAGAGGCGTCAGGTGGCTCCTTCCTCCACCTTATTAAGAGGCGTCAGGTGGCTGCCTTCTTCACCATAGTAAGAAGGCGTCAGGTGGCCCCCTTCCTTCACCTTATTAAGAGGCGTCAAGTGGCTCCCTTCCTTCACCTTATTAAGAGGCGTCAAAAGTGGCTCCCTTCCTTCACCTTATTAGAGGCGTCAAGTGGCTCCCTTCCTTCACCTTATTAAAGAGGCGTCGAAGTGGCTCCCTTCCTTCACCTTATTAAGAGGCGTCAAAGTGGCTGCCTTCCTTCACCTTATTAAGAGGCGTCGGGTGGCTCCCTTCCTCCCTGCTTATTAAGAGGCGTCAGGTGGCTGCCTTCCTTCACCCCTTATTAAGAGGCGTCAGGTGGCTCCCTTCCTCCACCTTATTAGAGGCGTCCAGGTGGCTCCCTTCCTCCCACCTTATTAGAGGCGTCAATTCGGCTCCCTTCCTCCCACCTTATTAAGAGGCGTCAGGTGGCTCCCTTCCTCCACCTTATTAAGAGGCGTCAGGTGGCCCCCTTCCTTCACCTTATTAGAGAGGCGTCAAAGTGGCTCCCTTCCTTCACCTTATTAGAGGCGTCAAGTGGCTCCCTTCCTTCCTGTATTAGAGAGGCGTCAAGGTGGCTCCCTTCCTTCACCTTATTAAGAGGCGTCAGGTGTCCCTTCCTTCACCTTATTAGAGGCGTCAGGTGGCTCCCTTCTCACCTTATTAAGAGGCGTCAGGTGGCTCCCTTCCTCCACCTTATTAGAGGCGTCAGGTGGCTCCCTTCCTCCACCTTATTAAGAGGCGTCAGGTGGCTCCCTTCCTCCACCTTATTAAGAGGCGTCAAGTGGCTCCTTCCTTCACCTTGACCAGAGGCGTCGGGTGGCTGCCTTCCTTCACCTTGATAAGAGGCGTCAGGTGGCTCCCTTCCTCCACCTTATTAGAGGCGTCATGTGACTCCCTTCCTCCACCTTATTAAGAGGCGTCAGGTGGCTCCTTCTCCCACCTTATTAGAGGCGTCAGGTGGCTCCCTTCCTTCACCTTATTAGAGGCGTCAGGTGGCTCCTTCCCTCCACCTTATTAAGAGAGGCGTCAAAGTGGCTCCCTTCTTCACCTTATGATAAGAGGCGTCAGGTATTTGCCTTCCTTCACCTTATTAAGAGGCGTCAGGTGGCTGCCTTCCTTCACCTTATTAGAGCGTCAAGTGGCTCCCTTCCTCCTGCTTATTAAGAGGCGTCAGGTGGCTCCCGCCTTCCTTCACCTTATTAAGAGGCGTCAGGTGGCCCCTTCCTTCACCTTATTAGAGGCGTCAAGTGGCTCCCTTCCTTCACCTTATTAAGAGGCGTCAGAGTGGCTCCCTTCCTTCTGCTTATTAGAGGCGTCAAGTGGCTCCCTTCCTTCACCTTGTCAGAGGCGTCAAGTGGCTCCTTCCTTCACCTTATTATTAAGAGAGGCGTCAGGTGGCTGCCTTCCTTCACCTTATTAAGAGGCGTCCGAACGGCTCCTTCCTCACCTTATTAGAGGCGTCGAGGTGGCTGCCTTCCTTCACCTTATTAAGAGGCGTCAGGTGGCTCCCTTCCTCCACCTTATTAAGAGGCGTCGAATTGGCTGCCTTCCTTCACCTTATTAAGAGGCGTCCAGGTCGCCCCCTTCCTTCACCCATATTAAAGAGGCGTCAGGTGGCTGCCTTCCTTCACCTTATTAGAGGCGTCAAGTGGCTCCCTTCCTCCCACCTTATTAAGAGGCGTCAGGTGGCTCCCTTCCTTCACCTTATTAGAGGCGTCAGGTGGCTCCCTTCCTCCACCTTATTAAGAGGCGTCAGGTGGCTCCCCTTTATCCACCTTATTAGAGGCGTCAGGTGAAAACCGCTGCTCCACACTTATTAGAGGCGTCAGGTGTGCCTTCCTTCACCTTGTTAAGAGGCGTCAGGTAGCTCCTTCTCACCTTATTAGAGGCGTCAGGTGGCTCCTTCCTCCACCTTATTAAGAGGCGTCAGGTGGCTCCCTTCCTTCACCTTATTAAGGCGTCAGGTGGCTCCTTCCTTCACTTATTAGAGGCGTCCAGGTGGCTGCCTTCCTCCACCTTATTAGGCGTCGGGTGGCTCCCTTCCTTCACCTTATTAAGAGGCGTCAGTGGCTCCCTTCCTCCACCTTGCTTATTAGAGGCGTCAGGTGGCTGCCTTCCTTCACCTTGTTAGAGGCGTCAGGTGGCTCCCTTCCTCCACCTTATTAGAGGCGTCAGGTGGCTCCCTTCCCTCCCACCTTATTAAGAGGCGTCAGGTGGCTCAGCCTTCACGCTTATTAGAGGCGTCAGGTGGCTCCCTTCCTTCACCTTATTCAAGAGGCGTCAGGTGGCTGCCTTCCTTCACCTTATTAAGAGGCGTCAGGTGGCTCCCTTCCTCCACCTTATTAAGAGGCGTCAGGTGGCTCCCTTCCTTCCTGCCCAGTAGAGGCGTCAAGTGGCTCCCTTCTCCACCTTATTAAGAGGCGTCAGGTGGCTCCCTTCACCTTATTAAGAGGCGTCGGTGGCTCCCTTCCTCCACCTTATTAAGAGGCGTCAGGTGGCCCCTTCCTCCACCTTATTAGAGGCGTCAGGTGGCTCCCTTCCTTCACCTTATTAAGAGGCGTCAGGTGGCTCCCTTCCTCCACCTTATTAAGAGGCGTCAGGTGGCTCCTTCCTTCACCTTATTAGAGGCGTCAAGTGGCTCCTTTCCTCCACCTTATTAAGAGGCGTTGGTGGCTCCCTTCCTCCACCTTATTAGAGGCGTTAGGTGGCTCCCTTCCTCCACCTTATTAAGAGGCGTCAGGTGGCTCCCTTCCTTCACCTTATTAAGAGGCGTCAGGTGGCTCCCTTCCTTCACCTTGATAGAGGCGTCAGGTGGCTGCCTTCCTTCACCTTATTAGAGAGGCGTCAGGTGGCTCCTTCCTTCACCTTATTAAGAGGCGTCAGGTGGCTCCTTCCTTCACCTTATTAAGAGGCGTCAGGTGGCTGCCTTCCTTCACCTTATTAAGAGGCGTCGGTGGCTGCCTTCCTCCACCTTATTAGAGGCGTCAAGTGGCTCCTTCCTTCACCTTATTAGAGGCGTCAAGTGGCTCCCTTCCTTCACCTTATTAAGAGGCGTCAGTGGCTCCCTTCCTTCACCTTATTAGAGGCGTCAGGTGTCCCTTCCTCCACCTTGACCAAGAGGCGTCAGGTGGCTCCCCTTCCTTCACCTTATTAGAGGCGTTAGGTGGCTCCCTTCCTCCACCTTATTAAGAGGCGTCAGGTGGCTCCCCTTCCTCCACCTTATTAAGAGGCGTCAGGTGGCTCCCTTCCTCTCCATACATTAGAGGCGTCAGGTGGCTCCCTTCCTCCACCTTATTAAAGAGGCGTCAGGTGGCTGCCTTCCTTCACCTTATTAAGAGGCGTCAAGTGGCTCCCTTCCTCCACCTTATTAGAGGCGTCAGGTGGCTCCCTTCCTTCACCTTATTAGAGGCGTCAGGTGGCTCCCTTCCTTCACCTTGATGGGAAGGCGTCCAGGTGGCTCCTTCCTCCACCTTATTAAGAGGCGTCAGGTGGCTGCCTTCCTTCACCTTATTAGGCGTCAGGTGGCTCCCTTCCTCACCTTATTAGAGGCGTCAGGTGGCTCCCTTCCTCTCCACCTTATTAGAGGCGATAGGTGGCTGCCTTCACCTTATTAGAGGCGTCAGGTGGCTCCCTTCCTCCCACCTTATTAAGAGGCGTCAGGTGGCTGCCTTCCTCCACCTTATTAGAGGCGTCAGGGGGCTCCCACTTCCTTCACCCCTTATTAGAGCGTCAGGTGGCTCCCTTCCTCCACCTTATTGAGGCGTCAGGTGGCTCCCTTCCTCCACCTTATTAGAGGCGTCAGGTGGCTGCCTTCTTCACCTTATTAAGAGGCGTCAGGTGGCTCCTTCCTCCACCTTATTAGAGGCGTCAGGTGGCTCCTTCACCACACTTATTAGAGGCGTCAAGTGGCTCCCTTCCTCCCACCTTATTAGAGGCGTCAGGTGAAGCCCTTCCTTCACCGTTATTAAGAGGCGTCAGGTGGCTGCCTTCCTTCACCTTATTACTGAGGCGTCAGGTGGCTCCCTTCCTTCCTGTATTAGAGGCGTCAGGTGGCTCCTTCCTCCACCTTATTAGAGGCGTCAGGTGAAACCAGCCTACCTTCACCTTATTAAGAAGGCACGTCCAGGTGGCTCCCTTCCTCCCACCTTATTAAGAGGCGTCAGGTGGCTCCCTTCCTTCACCTTATTAGAGGCGTTAGGTGGCTCCCTCCACCTTATTAGAGGCGTCAGGTGGCTCCCTTCCTCCACCTGCTATTAGAGGCGTCAGGTGGCTCCCTTCCTTCACCTTATTAGGCGTCAGGTGGCTGCCTTCCTTCACCTTATTAGAGGCGTCCAGGTGGCTCCCCTTCCTCCACCTTATTAAGAGGCGTCAGGTGGCTCCCTTCCTTCACCTTAAGAGGCGTCAAGTGGCTCCCTTCCTCCACCTTATTAGAGGCGTCAGGTGGCTCCCTTCCTTCACCTTATTAAGAGGCGTCAGGTGGCTCCCTTCCTCCACCTTATTAGAGGCGTCGGTGGCCCCTTCCTCCACCTTGTTAGAGGCGTCAGGTGGCTCCTTTCACTCCCACCTTATTAAGAGGCGTCAGGTGGCTCCTTCCTTCACCTTATTAGAGGCACGTCAGGTGGCTCCCCGCCCACCTTATTAAGAAGAGGCGTCAGGTGGCCCCCTTCCTTCACCTTATTAGAGGCGTCAGGTGGCTCCAGCAGTTCCTTCACCTTATTGAGGCGTCAGGTGGCTCCTTTCCTCCACCTTATTAGAGGCGTCGGTGGCTCCCTTCCTCCACCTTATTAGAGAGCGTTAGGTGGCTCCCTTCCTTCACCTTATTAAGAAGGCGTCAAGTAGCTCCCTTCCTCCCACCTTATTAGAGGCGTCAGGTGGCTCCCTTCCTTCACCTTATTAAGAGGCGTCAGGTGGCTCCCTTCCTCCCACCTTATTAAAGAGAGGCGTCAAGGTGGCTGCCTTCCTCCACCTTATTAGAGGCGTTAGGTGGCTCCCTTCCTCCACACTTATTAGAGGCGTTAGGTGGCTCCTTCCTTCAGCACCTTATTAAGAGGCGTCAGGAGAGTGGCTCCCTTCCTCCACCTTATTAAGGGCGTCAAGGTGGCTCCCTTCCCTTCACCTTAAATAGAGGCGTCAGGTGGCTCCTTCCTCCACCTTGTCAGAGGCGTCAAGTGGCTCCTTTCCTCCACCTTATTAAGAGGCGTTAGGTGGCTCCTTCCTCCACCGTAGAGGCGTTAGGTGGCTCCTTCCTTCACCTTATTAGAGGCGTCAAGTGGCTCCTTCCTCCACCTTATTAGAGGCGTCAGGTGGCTCCCTTCCTTCACCTTATTAAGAGGCGTCAGGTGGCTCCTTCCTCCCACCTTATTAAGAGGCGTCAGGTGGCTGCCTTCCTCCCACCTTATTAAGAGGCGTCAGGTACGGCTCCCTTCCTTCACCTTATTAAGAAGAGGCGTCAGGTGGCTCCTTCCTCCACCTTATTAGAGGCGTCAGGTGGCTGCCTTCCTCCACCTTATTAGAGGCGTCAGGTGGCTCCCTTCCTTCACCTTATTAAGAGGCGTCAGGTGGCTCCCTTCTCCCACCTTATTAAGAGGCGTCAGGTGGCTCCCTTCCTCCACCTTATTGAAGAGGCGTCAGGTGGCCCCTTCTCCACACTTGACAAGAAGGCGTCAGGTGGCTCCCTTCCTCCACCTTGATAAGAGCGTCAGGTGGCTCCTTCCTTCACCTTATTAAGAAGGCGTCAGGTGGCTGCCTTCCTCCACCTTATTAGAGGCGTCAAGTGGCTCCCTTCCTTCCACCTTATTAGAGGCGTCAGGTGGCTCCTTCCTTCACCTTATTAGAGGCGTCAGGTGGCTGCCACTCCACCCTATTAGAGGCGTCAAGTGGCTCCTTCCTTCACCTTATTAAGAGGCGTCAGGTGGCTCCCTTCCTTCACCTGCTTATTAAGAGGCGTCAAGGTGGCTCTCCCTTCTTCACCTTATTAGAGGCGTCAGGTGGCCCCTTCCTCCACCTTATTAAGAGGCGTCAGGTGGCTCCTTCCTACACCTTATTAAGAAGGCGTCAGGTGGCTCCTTCCTTCACCTTGTTAGAGGCGTCAGGTGAAACCACTTCCTCACCTTATTAAGAGGCGTCAGGTGGCTCCCTTCCTTCACCTTATTAGAGGCGTCAGGTGGCTCCTTCCTTCACCTTATTAAGAGGCGTCGGTGGCTGCCTTCCCTTCACCTTATTAAGAGGCGTCAGGTGGCTCCCTTCCTCCCACCTTATTAAGAGGCGTCAGGGTGGCTCGCTTTTCCTCCACCTTATTAAGAGGCGTTGGTGGCTCCCTTCCTCCACCTTATTAAGAGGCGTCAGGTGGCTCCTTCCTTCACCTTACCCTATTAGAGGCGTCAGGTGGCTCCCTTCCTCCCCACCTTATTAAGAGGCGTCCGAGGTGGCTCCTTTCCTCCCACCTTATTAGAAGGCGTCAGGTGGCTCCCTTCCTTCACCTTATTAGAGCGTCAGGTGGCTGCCTTCCTTCACCTTATGAAGAGCGTCAAGGTGGCCCCTTCCTCCACCTTATTAAGAGGCCTCAGGGTGGCTCCCTTCCTCCACCTTGACCAAGAGGCGTCAGGTGGCTCCCTTCGCCACCCCTTATTAAGAGGCGTCGGGTGGCTGCCTTCCTTCACCTTATTAAGAAGAGGCGTCAAGTGGCTCCCTTCCTCCACCTTATTAAGAGGCGTCAAGTGGCTCCCTTCCTTCCTGCTTATTAGAGGCGTCAGGTGGCTCCCTTCCTTCACCTTATTAGGAGGCGTCAGGTGGCTCCCTTCCTCCACCTTATTAAGAGGCGTCGGGTGGCTCCTTCCTCCACCCCTTATTAGAGGCGTCAAGAGTGGCTCCCTTCCTTCACCTTATTAAGAGGCGTCAGGTGGCTGCCTTCCTCCACCTTATTAAGAGGCGTCAGGTGGCTCCCTTCCTCCACCTTATTAAGAGGCGTCAGTGGCTCCCTTCCTTCACCTTATGAAGAGGCGTCAGGTGGCCCCCTTCCTCCACCTTATTAAGAGGCGTCAGGTGGCTCCTTCCTCACACCACCTTGTAAGAAGGCGTCAGTGGCTCCCTTCGCTTCACCTTATTGAGGCGTCAGGTGGCTCCTTCCTCCACCTTATTAAAAACTCCCTTCCTTCACCTTATTAAGAGGCGTCAGGTGGCTGCCTTCCTTCCTGCCTTATTAGAGGCGTCAGGTGGCTCCCTTCCTCCACCTTATTAGAGGCGTCAGAGTGGCTCCTTTCCTCCACCATATTAAGAGGCGTTAGGTGGCTCCCTTCTCACACTTATTAAGAAGGCGTTAGGTGAGGCTCCTTCCTTCACCCTATTAAGAGGCGTCAGGTGGCTCCCTTCCTCCACCTTGATAGAGGCGTCAGGTGGCTCCTTTCCTCCACCTTATTAGAGGCGTCAGGTGACCCTTCCTCCACCTTATTAAGAGGCGTCAGGTGGCTCCCTTCTCCACCTTATTAAGAGGCGTCAGGTGGCTCCTTCCAACTTCACCTTATTAGAGGCGTGAAGTGGCTCTGCCTCTCCACCTTATTAGAGGCGTCAGGTGGCTCCCTTCCTCCCTGCTTATTAGAGGCATCCAGGTGGCTCCTTCCTCCCACCTTATTAAGAGGCGTCAGGTGGCTCCCTTCCTCCACACCTTATTAGAGGCGTCCGGGTGGCTCCTTCACTCCACCTTATTAGAGGCGTCAGGTGAAACGCTTCTCTCCACCTTATTAAGAGGCGTCAGGTGGCTCCTTCCTTCACCTTATTAAGAAGGCGTCAGGTGGCTCCCTTCCTCCACCTTATTAGAGGCGTCAGGTGGCTCCCTTCCTTCTGCTGTAAGAGGCGTCAGGTGACCCTTCCCTCCACATAGTAAAAGGGAGGCGTCAAGTGGCTCCTTCCTCCACCTTATTAAGAGGCGTCAGGTGGCTCCCTTCCTCCACCTTGTTAGAGGCGTCAGGTGGCTCCTTTCCTCCACCTTGTGTAAGAGGCGTCAGGTGGCTCCCTTCCTCCACCTTATTAGAAGGCGTCAGGTGGCTCCCTTCCTCCACCTTATTAAGGAGGCGTCAGGTGGCTCCTTTCCTCCACCTTGACCAAGAGGCGTCAGGTGGCTCCCTTCCTCCACCTTATTAAGAGGCGTGAAATTGGCTCCTTTTCCTCACCTTATTAGAGGCGTCAGGTGGCTCCTTCCTCCCACCTTATTAGAGGCGTCAGGTGGCTCCTTTCCTCCACCTTATTAGAGGCGTCAGGTGGCTCCCTTCCTCACCTTATTAAGAGAGCGTCAGGTCCCTTCCTCCACGCCTTAGAGGCGTCAGGTGGCTCCCTTCCTTCACCTTATTAGAGGCGTCAGGTGGCTCCCTTCACTCCACCTTATTAAGAGGCGTCAAGTGGCTCCCTTCCCTCCCGCACCTTATTAAGAGGCGTCAGGTGGCTCCTTCCTCCCACCTTATTAAGAGGCGTCAAGTGGCTCCTTTCCTCCACCTTGATAAGAAGGCGTCAGGTGGCTCCTTCCTTCACCTTATTAGAGGCGTCAAGTGGCTCCCTTCCTTCACCCCTTATTAGAGCTTCCTCTTAGAGGCGTCAGGTGCTTCCCCGTAATCCTTCATTCGTACTTTATCACTTTACACAAATCGTCTCTCAGCAGATAGGGATCCAGGGACCGTGGCGACCATGTAAACATCAGTTCGAACGCTTGGAAGTAAGTGCTTGGTGACCCCTGGTGGCTTCATTCCTTCCTTCATTCTTGTCTTTTTCTCTTCTCGCTTAATTATCTTTTTCTCTGTTTTTTTTCTTCATAATTTGGGCAAAAAATTTAATCCGGAAATCAGAAGAAAAATCAAGACTCTTGAACAATGCGTCAATTATTTATTAACTTGGTATTGACTCAAACATACAGATTAAATTAATAAAGTCAAATGTAATCAGATCATGGGGACACAATCGTCGTCCTCTTTGCTTTAAACCTTTGATTCCTCCATATTAACATCAGCTTATTTTACTTCAAGATACCCTACCCTACCCTCCCCTACCCTACCCTACCCTACCCTACCCTACCTATGCTACCTACCCTACCCTTCCCTACCCTACCCTGCCTACCCTACGCTACCCTACCCTACCCTACCCTACCCCTACCCTACCCCTACCCTACCCTACCCAAACCTACCCTACCCTACCCTACCCCCCTACCTACCCTACCTAACCTATACAGTACGTTTCATAACATTACAGATAATTTAAAAGTCACTTGGACGCGCTATATAATTATTTGTTTATCTATTAGGCTCGTGTGGCCGATAAAGAACACCCGGACCATTTGTCATGTAGAGAGAGAAGTTATCACCCTGCAGGTTCCCTGTGTCGTTGGGGTTTGTTGATCGCTCATGGAGACACTAGGACGGTCAAAAAGGGCGAGAGAAAAGGTCAAAAGGGGGTCATAAAAGGGTTAAGGGCAGGTGCCTCTTTCAAGGGTTGTGAGGGCCCCTCCTGCTGCAGAAGGTTTCATTAGCTTGGTCTGAAGGGCGTCGTCGGCGGCGTCTTCTCCTTCTCCCGGAGCCTTGACGAGTCCTG